>NW_026292179.1:0-122507 GCF_023091745.1 Budorcas taxicolor | reverse complement strand
TGGATGGCATCACTGACTCAATGGACATGAGTTTGAGCAAACTCTGAGAGTTGGTGGTGGACAGGGAAGCCTGGAGTGCTGCATCTGTGGGGCTGCGAAGAGTCAGACATCACTGAGTGACTGAACAGCAGCCAAGCCAGAAACTTGTGTGGGTGTCTCCATGTCCAGCCACTCCATCGTGTCGGACTCTTCACGACCCCATGGACTGTAGCCCACTAGGCTCCTCTGTCCATGGGATTCTCTAGGTAAGAATACTGGAGCGGGCTGCTATTTCCTCCTCCAGGGGATCTTCCTGATCCAGGCATCGAAACAGCATCTCCTGTAGCCACCTGAGAAGCCTATGTAACTCCTGTAACAATACAAAGAGAAAGCAGATCACTTAGAAAGGAACAAAGACTCTGTGAGTGGGAAGAATGGTCAATCAAATTTGGGTCTTCTTCACAGCATAGTTATGGTCTCAGATTTGTCTTTTTACCTGTATTAGCACCTCAACCATCAATATATATTGGACCCATAAGGTATGTTCAGAGGAAGCGATGGCACCCCACTCCAATACTCTTGCCTGGAAAATCCCATGGACAGAGGAGCCTGGTAAGCTGCAGTCCATGAGGTCGCGAAGAGTCGGACATGACTGAAGTGACTTAGTAGCAAAGTATGTTACGTATTTAAATCTATGATTTCTATCAAGGCTCTTGCTTCACTTTAGCATTGTGAGGGAAAGCTAATGATGTATTTTTACAAATCATTTTTTTTTAAATCACACATGCTTATGTGAGAAATATTAGAAAACAAAGATAAGCAGAAAGAACAACCGTAACTCTGAAACCAACGTACATGTTTATATACATATTTTTTTGTCCCTTCTTCTACACACAAATGTGTATTTTTTACAAAAATTAAACTATTGCATTTCTTTTATCTTTATTATGTATTTTCTATTCTTAAATAATAACTTAAGTGGACATCTTTTTCCATATATAAAGGGAGGTAGGAATTTGGATAATATGACCTTTATATTTTCTTCAACTTGAGGGTGACATGATTTCTTTTAAAAGGACGATTATTAAGGTAAAGCTTGTTGAAGACTTTAATGGATACTTAGAAAGTGATTATAACTGGTTATTGCATCTGTTTGCCAATTACTTTTGAATATATATTTGTTAGTATAGAGAAACAATGGTTGCTCTGTTGTATCCAAGGTGTGCAAATGTATTAAAAATGTTCTTAATCTCATTGCTCTGACCAAGGTGCTGAAATCTGCCCTTGAAATTGCATCTCAACTACTAAGAAGCTAGAACTTGTTATACAGAGTAAAGTAAGTCAGAAAGAGAAAAACTAATATAGTATATTAATGCATATATATGGAATCTAGAAAAATGATATTGATGAAATTATTTGCAAAGAAGGAATGGAGATGTAGAAAATAGACTTGCAGACACAGTGGAGGAGGGAGAGAGAGGGACAAATGGAGAAAGTAGCATCAGCATATATATTGTATCAGGTGTAAAATGGTTAGTTGGTGAGAAGTTGCTGTGTGGCAAAGGGATCACAGTGTGGAGCTCTGTGATGACCTAGAGGGATGGGATAGAGGCAGGAAGGGAGGATAGGGAGGGAGGGAATGTATGTGTAATTATGGCTGATTTGCATTGTTGTAGTAAAGATTAAGATTAAAGCCGCACTATTCAGTTCAGTTCAGTTCAGTTCAGTCACTCAGTCGTGTCCGACTCTTTGCGACCCCATGAATCGCAGCACGCCAGGCCTCCCTGTCCATCACCATCTCCCGATGGACTCACGTCCATCGTGTCAGTGATGCCATCCAGCCATCTCATCCTCTGTTGTCCCCTTCTCCTCCTGCCCCCAATCCCTCCCAGCATCAAAGTCTTTTCCAGTGAGTCAACTCTTCACATGAGGTGGCCAAAGTACTGGAGTTTCAGCTTCAGGATCATTCTTTCCAAAGAAATCCCAGGGCTGATCTCCTTCAGAATGGACTGGTTGGATCTCCTTGCAGTCCAAGGGACTCTCAAGAGTCTTCTCCAACACCACAGTTCAAAGCCACACTATAGCTCACTTTAAAATATTGAACATATGGAAAGCAAGCAAACTTATATGACATATTTAAGAGACCATAACACAAACAAATACACAACAGAAATTATAGATAGATATTTTTAGAATATAAATTAGAATTATTCTAATCTTAATGTCATTATTAAATAAAACAGTGAATTTGTGACATATGTTATGTTCTAATTTCTTGCTTTTATCATAGAACTTGGGTATGAAATTTTGGCAAGTGGAATAAATTCACTTCTGTGTCAATATCTTTCCTCTCTCTGGAATTTCCTTCCTTTCAATTTCTGTTGAAAACTCTTCTATTTGTAAACTGTCTTCCCATTATTTATACAGTTTACCATCTAAGTGTCACTAAATACACTTGACACTTATGTCTTAAGGGAGACAAGTTAGTTCCATGGCTGGTTATTCAGGCATTATATTGTCAGCATTCATCTGCAACTCATTCACCTAGCAGAAATCACTTACTAGCCACTCTATCCTAGTCTATGCTTTGAGGGAAAAGCAAAAGCAATGAGTATGAGAGATAAGACAAAACAAATAAGCATAATATACGTGTTTTTAAACAGTACATTACCTAAGACAATAGTGATGAGACTGAATATAGAAAGAGTTTAATTCCGTATTAAGACAGACAGTTATTGCAAGAGTATGAATAAGGACTGAGGATTGATGAAGTGGCATTTGACTAATGGAAGCTAGAAGATCATTTGACAGGAAAGGAAATAATGAGAAGAAAATCATTCAGGAAGGAATTTATGGTGCATGAAGTAGAGTGATGGTATACAAAGCTGAGAAATTAGGTGGCAAAAATATGTAGAGAACTTTCTATTTATCCAGAAACATTTTATGGGGTTTAGGAAATATCTTTTAGAAAATAAGGGTTCATGCAGGCTTTTGGGAAAAAGCATTATCCATTCATAACTATATTTTAGGAAAATAAAGATATCAATAAACATAGGAGGCAATAAGGAGGAAGTGAAATAAGGGGTTATGTGAATATCCTAGCATTGGCAGTAGCAATAGAAAGGAAAGCCAGAAAGGACAATATTGTATTATTTTTTCCCCAGAAGAAACAAAAATAAGATTTTATTTGACAATCAAAAGAATACTGTGTTGGTGAAAACCTGTAGTTGAAGTATTTATTATGTGCAATGTTTTTGTTGAACTTATTTAATTCTGTGGGAATATCTATAATTGGGTATGAATTCTTATTCTCTACCGCTCTCTCTCTCATCCTCCCACTGTCCTAATTGGTATGAGCTTGTTCAGCTTCACAGATGAAAGAAAGGCAGAAGGGAGAGAATGAATTCTGGAGCTATTTTCTAAAAGCTGATAGACATTATGTGCTTAATAAATCATAACCTAGTCACATGTATAAAATTTTAAAATCCTACAAAAAAGGCAGGATACACACGATCAGGCTCTTTTGTTGTTGTTGTTGTTGTTGTTTTGTTATCTCACGAATGCTTACATCCTGGATTGAGATCCATTCAACATTACATTTTTAACAACCCACTCAATATATTGAAATTCCTGTAAAGAAGATATTTGAATATGATTTATTATAAACATAATTTTCAAATAAACTGGAAAATGTTCATCTATCAAAGTAACTATTTAAGTTATTCACTGAACCAATACAAAGTTAATGGAGTGGTTAAAATGAGACACTAGATTTGCTCAATTTAGGAAATAAATGCACACATGATACATTCTCTTGTCCTCAAAACGTTTTATCCTAGTCGGGACACAGCTGTATAAACAAATAACTTATATGTAACTAAATACTTGCATAAATTAAATAAAAACTTATTGAGAGGATCTAGCGATGAGATGCAGACGAACGAGCGCTGCATTGGCAGTCTGGAAGTCTGACTTCTGATTCACTTTGTCACTTATAGTCTTTATGACCTTGCATTATAAGTCATTTTCTTTACGAAACAGAAATTTGCATGCAGGGGGATTTCTTAGGTATATATATTCTCAGGAATAAACATGTAAGGGACTATATGCACATTCGGGAAAACAGAAAAAAATAAATGGTGTTTCAGTTAAAACAAAGCCCTCAGACAAACACATGGGGAACTCTGGAGCTGAGCTGGCCCTTCAAAATTGAAGTAAGGAACTTAGTTTTTGTACCCCAACCTTCAAAGTAGAATTAATCTTGGGTTTGGCAGCTCCTTTCAGCTGAAGTCCATCCTTGAAGAGTTAGCGGAGTGAGTGCCTTAACCCTGAAAGGGATTTTGGATCACTTATAGTGTTCCTTAAGATAAACCTCTCGCACTGCTCAGATTCACTTGTATCAACAATAAGTTCATTTCATATGAAAATATCTCCTATAATATTCTGGTTTATCTTTTTTTTTTCCTGTTGAAACTCAGAAGAATTAAAAAAAATTTAGTGTTCACAAAGAAGTTCATCTTGGGACTGCAACCAATACTCATTCTATGGCTTATTATCCATTCTTGCTGCACCCTAAACTTCTTCTAGCACCTCTGCCTGTCTAGGTGACTTACCTTGTAGTGATTCAGACTGTCATTCATATGTGATCTGATGTGCTGGTCACCATGATCTTCCTGCCATAAATAGCTCTGGCTGATGCTTTTGTCCATTTACCATTAAATTGGGCAACAGAGTACTGTTATTCCAGTCGGTCAGACAGATGTCAAGCATTTCCTCCATATAACCATTTTGTAATGGTAGCCCAGTATCCTTCTGGTAACTAGGATAAACTACCCATACAATGGTTTCTTTTTCTTTTCTGTTAATCTCTTAGCACAAAGAACCCAAATGACTTATAAATAACCACAGCATAAGGTTCTATGAGACTCTTACTGTATTCTCTGATGGAGGTGTCCCTCCTCTAAGAAGAGGACATCCAGAAAATGGAGATTAAAGCACAAATTCTTCAAGTGCATCAATGATAGTGAGGGTAAATGGACCACTCTTACCTCCTTGATATGGGAACTACATATTTTACTTAATGGAGGCCTAGTACCATAAAATAGATTACTGATTTATGATGTAAACCACATCCAAGAGGATAACATATCACCTTTGTGGGTTACCATCTTCAAGTTGGTTCTTCATCTGTATTACTCAATTATGTTGGCAGAATCCAGGTGAGAAGGAATGTCATGAGTCATATGCTCACTTCTATATCTCTTTTGGTTTAGTTTCCTCTTTCTGAAATTATATTGTCAGTATTCTCAGATGTCTCAGATGGTAAAGTATCTGCCTGAAATGCAAGAGACTCAGGTTCGATTCCTGGGTCAGGAAGATCCTCTGGAGAAGGAAATGGCAACCTACTCCAGTATTCTTTCCTGGAGAATCCCACAGACAGAGGTGCCTGGTGGGCTACAGTCCATGGAGTCACAAAGAGTCAGATACAACTGAGCAACTAACACTAACTAACCAGTCTACGTGGTATATCAGAAAATCTATGTTTTTGGATAGTGATACTGGCCAAGAGAGCAGTGAATGCAGGCCTATAACTTAAACATGTATCTACCTCAGTCAAAATGAACTTCTACCACTTCACACCAGTCAGAATGTCTGCGATCCAAAAGTCTGCAAGCAATAAATGCTGGAGAGGGTGTGGAGAAAAGGGAACCCTCCTACACTGTTGGTGGGAATGCAAACTAGTACAGCCACTTTGGAGAACAGTGTGGAGATTCCTTAAAAAATTGCAAATAGAACTACCTTATGACCCAGCAATCCCACTGCTGGGCATACACACCGAGGAAACCAGAATTGAAAGAGACACATGTACCCCAATGTTCATCGCAGCACTGTTTATAATAGCCAGGACATGGAAACAACCTAGATGTCCATCAGCAGATGAATGGATAAGAAAGCCGTGGTACACAGTGGAGTATTACTCAGCCGTTAGAAAGAATACATTTGAATCAGTTCTGATGAGATGGATGAAACTGGAACCGATTATACAGAGTGAAGTAAGCCAGAAAGAAAAACACCAATACAGTATACTAACACATATATATGGAATTTAGAAAGATGGCAATGACGACCCTGTACGCAAGACAGCAAAAAAGACACAGATGTGTATAACGGACTTTTGGACTCAGAGGGAGAGGGAGAGGGTGGGATGATTTGGGAGAATGGCATTGTAACATGTATACTATCATGTAAGAAACGAATCGCCAGTCTATGTCTGACGCAGGATACAGCATGCTTGGGGCTGGTGCACGGTGATGACCCAGAGAGATGTTATGGGGAGGGAGGTGGGAGGGGGGTTCATGCTTGGGAACGCATGTACACCCGTGGTGGATTCATGTCAATGTATGGCAAAACCAATATAGTATTGTAAAGTAAAATAAAGTAAAAATAAAAATTAAAAAAAAAATGAACTTCTACCTTTTTCTGATGAAAGGGATCCAATATACTCATCTTGAAACCAGATAACTAGCTGATCTCCTTGACAGATGTGGCAGAAGCTCTGTGTTGGTCTCCATTGATGGTAGATTGATACTACGCTAGAGCTAGATCAGATGTGGGTTGTTGAAGACCATGTTGGTGGGTCTCTGCATGCACTGCCCTCATCTTCACCATCAAGGCTGCTCCATTTGTCAGCTCGCTGTGTTCCATTGCAGTGTCTTTTAGGCTTCTCCCACAGTTAGGTTTTCTTTGGTGAATATTAACTTGAAATGGAAAGATCTTCACCTTCATGCCCACACCCATAGTTTTTGATGTATCATCTTGTCCAGGCTAGGAGATAGATTTAAGGGTTTCCACTTTACTTTCCCCATTTCAACAGCCCTGATCCCAAAGGTTAAAAAACCATCATGGGGTTCCTTTAATAACCAAATATGTCCATTCCAATTATGTGTCCAAGAACCAGAAGAAAAGATTCTGGGATGTCTGCAGACCCAGTGGACACAATGTCAGCTGCACTTGGGCTAGAATTCCACTTCCTATCAGGTCCTCACATGCACCAACTTTAACCATAGGACTGTAATATGGTTCAGACCCTCAAGTGTTAATATCAGTGTAAATTCTTCCACAAGGTTCAAAATGTCCGGGTGTTCATATTTTCATGAATGCTCTGAATTTATGGTTATCTGGTTAAGAAGCCATAAGTCCTCTGGAAGATTAAGGAAATATAACTCTATACATGCCTTGGTGTTCAAAGTCATTCCTCATGGAGACTCAGCCTCTCCATTAATCAATGGATTAATTAATCAAATTTGAGAATTGGCTCAGATATGGAAACTAAACAAGGGATTGGAATATTTTATTGGAGTGGCTGCTAGTACTCTTATTGGCTGATCACCCATCTTTCCCACAGGAACACTGTGTCCTTTGAAACATTTCCATAGTTTTGGGGTTGCACACTGACATTGATAGTCATTACCATAATGACTTTAAACTTGCTGTTATCTGGCATCTCTTATTTTGGAATCTTATTATTCCCATTACTATCAGTGAGCCCAATTCTTAGCATCACCTCCTGTCATCTACTTTGGACTGGAGAGGGTAACCATCAATGAGCTTTTCTTTCTTTGTTTAATTTTTATTAGAGCATAGTTGCTTTACAATGTGGTGTTAGTTTCTGCTATACTGCAAAAGGGATCAGCTATACACATACATAACACCCCTCTTCTTAGAACTTCCTTCCTAGTTAGGTCACCACAGAGCACTGAGTAGAGTTCCTTGTGCTATAAAGTTGGTTCTCATTAGTTATCTATTTTATACATACTGGTATCTCTTATCGGAGCACTGCTAATCACTTTGGTAAACAGAGTCATCAGCTATTGTTCTTTCTGGCTTCATTTAATAAATTTACTGTAGCATGCCCACTTGTCTAAGCATTCTTTCATCTTCTGCCTTAGTATTTCTGTTATTTCTACTTCACTTAGGTGGGGGCCATTATTTTCTTCTGGGACTTCTCTGGTGGCTCAGCTGGTAAAGAAACTGCCTGCAAGGAAGGAGCCCAGGTTTGATCTCTGGGTAGGGAAGATCACCTGGAGTGGGGCATGGCAATCCACTCCCGTATTCTTGCCTGGAAAATCCGATGGACAGAGGAGTCTGGTGGGCTATAGTCCACAGGATTGCTCAGTTGGACACAACTGAAGCAACTTAGCACACAGAACATTATTTTCTTCTAACTTCCAATAGTCATTTTGACATTGTATTCATACCATATTTCAGGGTCTTGTACCACTTATTCTTGTAAACATTCTGCCTCTCCTTGATCCAACACATTTAGTATTCATTTAACTATGTGTACCTGAGGTATTCTTATGCATATTTATTTATTTTTAATATAAATTTATTTATTTTAATTGGAGGCTAATATTGTATTGGTTTTGCCATACATTCTTATACATATTTAAGAAAAGAAGTGAGGCATTCAAGGCATTGAAAGGAGGTATATAAATGATAATTACATATTAAGAATCAATGCACACTTAATTGAATTCTATTTTAACTTGATGCTTCCCATTTACATATGTCCTTACCCTTATTGAATATGGATATACTAAACATAGAACTTGCCCTCATTTTTTCAAGAGATCACCACTTCAAATGCACATCACTTTGGGTAAGCACATGCACACACACATACACAGTTACACATATGTAAATACTCACACATCCACCACAGTTCTGGACGCATGAGTTTAAACAAGAGGCTGAAACTAGGTCAAAGGATGAGAGGAAGAGGAGTTCATATCTTTTAATGTTTAAGTGACCTCAGTTATGCATGAACAAGAAGACTGAATCCAACTTGCCAAGTAGGTCAGCAGACAGTACCATGAAAGATCAGAACAGTCTGGTCATGGATCATCCTTTACAACAGTGGTGCATTACCTTCTATTTTAGCTCATGAACAAATAGCTCCTTGCTGCCAGAAATACAGTGGGTGGAGAACAGAGAAATTCCTAATTCAATATTGGAATTCTTTGGAACGTAATTTACCAAGGCCAAGTTAGAGGATCATGAAGTCATGAAGTCACAAGAGAAAAATAAGCCTTATTGCAGAGACGAGAAATATGGACAAAACAGCTTTTAGATATGAAATAAGCAAAATTGATTGTGACTAGGCATTTACAAAAATGTACTAGAAGAAATGTTACTAACTGATAACCTCTTCTGACAAACTCTAAGCCTCTTTATGATTACCAGAATTTGTAGGTTTCACATTACTGTTAACACCGTGGATAAAATACTGTATTTTAATGAAATTTAAGTATTTACATGTGTCTTTTTCTTTTCTAACCTGCCATTTTATCTTCATGTTTAATTATTTAGGGTATAGTACTCTCACTCTCTGTCTTTCCTCATCTCTACATTTTGAGGGGAAAAAAATGTCTGCTCAGCATAAATCTCCCTCTAAAATATGTTTTTGCATGATTAATTCTTATAGAAGTCTGATAAGGACACTTGAAAATAGGACATTGATTTCATTAAATAAAGAAAAGGGAAGAGAGTTTCTGAAACCTCTTAATTAATTTCATTAAAATGGCTCCATTAAAGGGAAAAAAGAATCTTGAAGGATATGAGGAGTCTGGCACAATTAAGCTTACTCCCATCAGCAGGGTCATATATTAAGCTGGCTCACTTGAAATTTCCATTTCTATAGGACAAATATGGTCTAATATTGGCCATTTCATATAATTTAGTCTACCTGAATAGGTATCACTAATGTACTTTAATGAAAAAATAATCTATGAAAGCACTTAACAAATTATACTGGCAAACAAAGTAAATAAACAAAAACCTAGAAGTAACTACTTCACGTATAATTGAAATTAATGTATTTTTTCTGAGAAATTGTTTGATAGTAAAATAATGCTTTCTAATTTCAAAATTCACAGCTAATTCAGATAATCTGTAACCATTAAACACACTTTGGAGTTTAGTCCAAATGTTAGACCAGTACCAATCATTACAAAACGCCAACCTATCAACAATGTGCTTGTTAGTTAACTTTATCTTGGATTTTATTGGATGAAAAAGCTTTCTTTTCCATACAAAGGTGTGTATCTTCACTTGGAGACCTTCATTAGACTCTAAAATTTCAAATATGCTAGATGGTAAAGTTATAGTTACAGTTCTGAGGAATAAAGCAAAGCCTCTAACTCAGATATTCTTTCTATTTTGGGGAGCCACTGCTGCCATTTTTGGAACAATACTTTAGTGGAACATAAATATTTCCTGCTTATCTTGAATCCATTCCAATGAAAAAGCTGTCCTTTATATGTATAGTTAACTAGGTCAGCATATACCAGCATTCAGGGATCTACTTTTATTCCAATAGGTGCAATCAAACGTAACAGCGAAAGGCAGAGGTGCATCTAAGGACAATAACTAAGTGGCTTCTGCGGGCTAAAATTCAGTCTCTTGAATTGCTAATGTCCTTCTGTGCTGCAGAAAATTATAAAAGTAATTGTTAAGGAAAGATTGTTTTGCAAATGATATAACGAAGAAATATATGCCAAATATATCTCTAAATCTAAATAGCAAAGTAGCACTTCATATTCCCATAGTACTTAGGGAAGTGAGGGAAGCATTGAAAAGGTATTCAGAGAAGGTTTGTTAAAATAACAAAAGAATAAATGCATTAATTAATGAAATAATTATTTTAGAGGTCAACATGGTACCTCATGTGTATGCAATACCTTACCATTTATCAAGCACTTTCAAATATATACAATATGATTTTGATACTCAGAGGATGTACGAGGTGCTGAAATGCACATACAATTTGGAACGAGAGGATGAAGATGTGTAATTCTTTCTGTTTAGACAACTTTGAGCACACAAACACTCTGAATCTTAATTTCTAGACCTGCAAATAGGATTGATAAAACCTGTATAAAAAGTGTTGCTGCAAGAATTGAGAGGTTGCAAAATAAAAAGTGATCTATAAAAACAATTTAAGTGTTAGAACATCTAATTAGAGATGAACAAACTTCAACTCTGGAAATTGTTACTTGATGAAAGTACAGCTGCTAATCCAGTTTCCCAGATGTGGTTTACAGCAATACTCTTATCCATCATTTTAATCATTATTATGAACTCCTTATAAAAACATATATAGTGTTTGTATATAAACCCATAGTGGAAGTGACAAACGGATTCAAGGGATTAGATCTGATAAACAGAGTGCCTGAAGAACTATGGACAGAGGTTAGTGACATTGTACAGGAGGCAGTGATCAAGACCATCCCAAAGAAAAAGAAATGCAAAAAAGCGAAATGATTGTCTGAGGAGGCCTTACAAATAGCTGAGAAAAGAAAAGAAGCTAAAGGCAAAGGAGAAAAGGAAAGATATAACCATTTGAATGTAGAATTCCAAAGAAAGCAAGGAGAGATAAGAAAGCCATTCTCAGTGATCAATACAGAGAAATAGAAGAAAACAATAGAGTGGGAAAGACTAGAGATCACTTTGAAAAAATTAGAAATACCAAGGGAACATTTCATGCAAAGATGGGCACAATAGAGAACAGAAATGGCATGGATCTAAATGTTTTCCTAATTTCCTCTCCGTTCTAAGCTGGTTCATGAAAATCAACCTTTACCAAGTAGCCAATTTTTGATCTCCACACTCATGTTTCTAAGCAATGAGTGTTGAGCCACTTTGTTGTTCAGTCGCTCAGTCGTGTCTGATTCTTTGTGACCCCATGGACTGCAGCATGCCAGACTTCCCTGTCTTTCACCATCTATCAGAACTTGCTCAAACTCATGTCCATTCAATCACTTTATCTGCTATTAGTTCTCTGAGTGTTACTGAGTCCAAGCTCATACTGGTCAATGTATGACAGGCCAATAAAACAAGACACAAAGTATTGGGGCAAGAAATATCAACTGTATTCAGAAATCCAGCAGACGGAGAGGATGGCAGATTAGTATCCCAAAGAATCATCTTACAGAATTAGAATTTAGGCTCCTTTTATACTAAAAGGGACTTTTTGGGGGAGGGGGGAAGTGTTAGTTCTAGAAGGTATTATAGGTCTTCACAGAGCTGTTACGCAGCCAAGAAATTAAAAGACGCTTGCTCCTTGGAAGAAAAGCTATGACCAACCTAGACAGCATACTAAAAAGCAGAGACAGCACTTTGCTGACTAAGGTGTGCATAGTCAAACCTATGGTTTTTCTAGTAGTCATTTTTGGATGTAAGAATTGGACCATAAAGAAAGCTGAGTGCCAAAGAATTTATGCTTTTGAACTCTGGTGTTGGAGAAGACTCTTGACAGTCCTTTGAATGGCAAGGAGATCAAACCAGTCAATCCCAAAGAAAGTCAGTCCTGAATATTCACTGGAAGGACTGATGCTGAAGTTGAAACTCTAATCCTTTTGCCACCTGATGCAAAGCACTGACTCATTGGAAAAGACTATGATGCTGAGAAAGGTTGAAGGTGGGAGGAGAAGAGGATGGCAGAGGATGAGATGGTTGGATGGCATCACCAACTGGATGGACATGAATTTGAGTAAGCACCTGGAGTTGGTGATGGACAGGGAAGACAGGCATGTTGCAGTCCATGGGGTCGCAAAGAGTCAGACATGACTGAATGACTGGACTGAATGACTGAACTGCACAACTTATAGAACGTTCTTACACATTTAAGTTCATTATCCCTTAGTAAGCATTTTAAATTACAATCATAATATTTTAACAATTCATTCAAGGCCTCTAGCTCCCTTCTTTTAATGACAGTAGTGAATGGCTTGTGCTCTTGAACAGAACAAACCATTAAATTTCTTCCCCTTTTCAGCTAACTTTATTTGAAAACAATTTTATGTTACCCTTATTGATAAGGGCTTTGCAGGTGGCACTAGTGGTGAAGACTCTGCCTGCCAGTGCAGGAGATGCAAGAGACATGGGTTCAATCCTTGGGTCAGGAAGATTCCCTAGAGGAGGAAATGGCAACCAGCTCCAATATTCTTGCCTGGAAAACTCATGGACAGAGGAGCCTGGCGGGCTATGGTCCAGGAGGCTACAAGGAGTCAGACACGACTGAGTGCATGCGCACACACACACATACAGACACTCACTGATAAATTTACTAATAAGTCCACAAGACAGTTTCCATTTTTAGACTTTCTTGTCTTTTTCTGCAGACTTCAGCGAAATGCAATATTTCCTTCCAAGAAACCTCTTTTTATGCCTCTCAAATTAAGCCAGATTCTCCTGATTTTCTTTCCCTGAGAACCCGGAACATTTTCTTTATGGCGATTCCTACAGTTTGAGTCTTTGGGGGCCAATAAGTTTCCAATATTATTTATCTTTTTTTGCCCCAATATTATTTATCTTTGTTTGGGATATAGTATTGTTCTCAAACCATGTTGAATGAATACATGAGTCATCCAATGTGTTTGCCTCAGTGGTTTCTCTTTCTGTGAACATTTCTTGAATCATTCTGCTAAGAAAGACTTTATCAGAGATCTGGTGTTTTAGTCCAGAAAATAAATACCTCATCTTGTGTTCATCTGAGCTAGATACAGAATAGGAAAATTGGTGTCATATACCTTTTTTTTTGTTTTTTTTTTTTTTTTCACAAAAATCATGAAGGAAAATTTAAAGCCTTTGAAGCTAAACAAAATATGCCTTTCTTTTCTTACTTATTATACCATGTTCTAATCTTCCCAGCCTGAATGCATCCCATTCTGACTTATAACTAAACCTGTTCATTCATATGACATGCCACTTTCTCTTTCTGTGTTGCTGAGAGAAACTTCAAAGATTTTAGAGACTTGCCTCATATGTGAGGATAAAGTCTGATGGAGACAGTTATGAATGATATATCAAGATGAAGTACTGGCATTGGAATAATCAGGGATTCTAGGGTAGAAGTCATCCTAGTTTTCCATGTAGGGAAGACAAATATGTAACTCTGGGGGCCTAGAGGGTTACTCTCTCCTCTAAGTGATTTTGTACTTTTGCTTTTTTTTCTTTCGTTCTTAGCTTCTGTGGATCTCTTTGGAATGTGCTGTTCATTTCAGCATGGATGCACTCAGCACTTTGTGGCCCGTTTGGCTGTTTTATTACTTCACTGCCGAGTTGTGCTTGCCAGCTTTTGTTGAGAAATAACAGGAGGTCATACACAGTGTCAAGAAAATGTTGGCATCATTAGAGAAACAGGTAGGGTATTAGTTGCAATGAATTCAGACCCACTGATGGTAGGATTAATGAAATCCATGTCTGGCACTCTCAGCAGCTCGATAGAGTTTGCAATGAGCTATAGCTTGGACACCGGAGAGGCTCAGCAAGACCCCTGGCCCTTGGCCTGCTTGATCAAGCCAGATTGGCCAAAGGTATTGAAAAACAAGTGCAAGCCTAAAAAACTTACCTGGATGTGAGGAGACAGAGAGGGCGAAAGAGAGAGGAAAGGAAGTGAGAGGAAGGGAATGGAGGGAAAAGAGAGACGGAAGGAAGAATGGAAGGCTGGGAAGGAGGGAGAGAAGGAGGCAAGGACGGAAAGAAGGAAAATGGAGCATAGAGACAGGATTACATAAAATGTTCAGTTCAGTTCAGTGAGCAATTTCCAATTGAGTTAAAATAAACAGTAGTAGCAACCCTTTATTAATTGCTTTGCTCTTGATGAATCATTGATGCCAAAGCTTTACATGTATTAATGAATGTAATCTCACAACTACACAATGGTGTCAGTAGTAGATGTATTAGTTGGTGTCAGGTATCCGTTTTGCAGACGACAAAATGAGACACAGGGAAACTAGGTCAGCTGACCAAGCGTTTACAGCTAGGAAAGGGTGGACCTAGGATTTGAACCTTGGAAAATCTGATTACAGAGCTGTGTTCTTAAACACTGGGTACAACTACTACTGTCCTGAGGCTGCCACCCACATGCAGCTGGTAACCCACAAAAGTGGCCTGGCGAATCTGGGAAGAAGTCCTAGGAATATGGAATGATAGATATACTAGACGTCTACAGAAGGTAGATGTTTTTAGAGAAAAACTGGAGTGAAGGAATTTATATATTCTATGCTTCAATATGGACAATTTTTCCCTCTAAATTTTATATCGTGGACAGGAGCTTATCCTCCTGTTCCATACAAACTACCTGCACTTTAGTTCTTCCTTTTTCTTACAGACTCTGGAGATTGTACTGCTTCTAGATACAATTTACTTAAATTCCTAGCTAGGGAGGGTCAGAGAGAAAAAGACGCTGGTATATAAAAAGGCAGTGGGGATGAGAGAACCCAGGGCTCCTGAGCCCTAGGTGAGTGTTCCCTTTAGTCCACATGCAGAGAGACCTAAGCCATAATAGGTTATCACAAAACCATGAAGAAAGGGAGAGACCAACATAGAAAGAGGCTCCAAGAGAGACAGACACAAACTCTTTCCCTTTCAGAGGTCAAAAATAATAATTCCAAAACTCTTTCTGCTGTTCTGTTGTTGTTCAATTGCTCAGTCAAGCTGACTCTGTGATCCCATGGACTACAGTACACCAGTCTTCCCCGTCCTTCATTATCTCCCAGAGTTTGTTCAAAGTCATGTCCGTTGAGTCGGTGATGACATCCAACCACCTTATCCTCTGTTGTCCCCTTCTGCTACATTTAACCTTTCCCAGGATCAGGGTCTTTTCCAAAGAGTAAGTTCTTTTCATCACATAGCCAAAGTATTGAAGCTTCAGCTTCAGCATCTGTCCCACAATGAGTATTCAGGATTGATTTCCTTTAGGATTGATTGGTTTGATGTCCTTGTAGTCGAAGGGACTTTAAAGAGTCGCCTCCAATACCACAGTTTGAATGCATCAGTTCTTCAATGCTCAGCCTTCTTTATGGTCCAACGCTCACATCCATACATGACTACTGGAAAAATCATAGCTTTGATTATGCAGATCTTTGTTAGCCAAGTAATATCTCTGCTTTTTAATATGATATCTAGGTTTCTCATACCTTTCCTAACAAGGAGCAACCATCTTTTAATTTCATGGCTGCGGTCACCATCTGCAGTGATCTTGGAGCCCAAGGAAATAGAGTCTCTCACTGTTTCCATTGTTTCCCCATCCATTTGCCATGAAGTGATGGGACCAGATGCCATCATCTTTGCTTTTAGAATGTTGACTTTAAGCCAACTTTTTCACTCTCTTCTTTCACCTTCATCAAGAGGCTCTTAGTTCCTCTTCACTTTCTGCCATAAGAGTGATGTCATCTACATATCTGAGGCTATTGATATTTCTCCCAGCAATCTTGATTCTGGTTTGTGCTTCATCCAGCCTGGCATTTCACATGATATACTCTGTGTAGAAGTTAAATAAGTAGGGTGACAATATACAACCTTAATGTACTGCTTCCCTGATTTGGAACCAGTCTGTTGTTCCATGTTCTGTTCTAACTGTTGCTTCTTGACCTGCATACAGGTTTCTCAGGAGGCAGCTAAAGTGGTCTGGTATTCCTATCTCTTGAAGAATTTTCCACAGTTTGTTGTGATCCACACAGTCAAAGGCTTTAGCATAAGCAACTAAGCAGAAGTAGATGCTCTTCTGGAATTCTCTTGCTTTTTCTATGATCCAGTGTGCTGGCAATTTGATCTCTGGTTCCTCTACCTTTTCTAAATCCAGCTTGCATATCCGGAAGTTTTCCGCTCGTGTACTGTTGAAGCCTGGCGTGGAGAATTTTGAGCATTAGTTTGTTAGCGTGTGAAATAAGTGCAATTGTGCAGTAGTTTGAACATTCTTTGCATTGTCTTTCTTTCGGATTGGAATGAAAACTGATCTTTTTGAGTCCTATGGCCACTGCTGAGTTTTCTAAATTTGCTGGCATATTGAGTGCATCATTTTAACAATATTATCTTTTACGATTCGAAATAGTTCAGCTGGAATTTCATCACCACTAGCTTTGTTCATAGTGATGCTTCCTGAGGCCAACTTGACTTCAGACTGCAGGATGTCTGGCTCTAGTGAGTAATGACACCATCATGGTTATCTGGGTCACTAAAAATTTGCAACCTTTGTTAGATTCAGTCAACTTTCTCTTTCAGTTCAATTGAGTTCAGTTCAGTTGCTCAGTCATGTCCGACTCTTTGCAACCCCGCGAATCGCAAAGGCCTCCCTGTCGATCACCAACTCCTGGAGTTTACTCAAACTCATGTCCATGGAGTCGGTGATGCCATCCAGCCATCTTACCCTCTGTTGTCCCCTTCTCCTCCTGCCCCCGATCCCTCCCAGCATCGGGGTCTTTTCCAATGAGTCAACTCTTTGCATGAGGTGGCCAAAATATTGGAGTTTCAGCTTTAGCATCAATCCTGCCAATGAACACCCAGGGCTGATCTCCTTCAGAATGGACTGGTTGGATCTCCTTGCAGTCCAAGGGACTCTCAAGAGTCTTCTCCAACACCACAGTTCAAAAGCATCAATTCTTCAGCGCTCAGCCTTCTTCACAGTCCAACTCTCACATCCATACATGACCATTGGAAAAACCATAGCCTTGACTAGACAGATCTTTGTTGGCAAAGTAATGTCTCTGTGTTGAATATACTACCTAGGTTGGTCATAACTTTCCTTCCAAGGAGTAAGCGTCTTTTAATTTCATGGCTGCAGTCACCATCTGCAGTGATTTTGGAGCCTCCGAAAAATAGAAGTCTGACACAGTTTCCACTGTTTCCCCATCTATTTCCCATGAAGTGATAGGACCGGATGCCATAATCTTCGTTTTCTGAATGTTGAGCTTTAAGCCAACTTTTTCACTCTCCTCTTTCACTTTCATCAAGAGGCTCTTTAGTTCCTCTTCACTTTCTGCCATAAGGGTGATGTCATCTGCATATCTGAGGTTATTGATATTTCTCCCGGCAATCTTGATTCTCGCTTGTGCTTCTTCCAGTCCAGTGTTTCTCACGATGTACTCTGCATATAAGTTAAATGAGCAGGGTGACAATATACAGCCTTGACGTACTCCTTTTCCTATTTGGAAGCAGTCTGTTGTTCCATGTCCAGTTCTAACTGTTGCTTCCTGACCTGCATACAGATTTCTCAAGAGGCAGGTTAGGTGGTCTGGTATTCCCATCTCTCTCAGATTTTCCACAGTTTCTTGTGATCCACACAGTCAAAGGCTTTGGCATAGTCAATGAAGCAGAAATAGATGTTTTTCTGGAACTCTCGTGCTTTTTCCATGATCCAGCGGATGTTGGCAATTTGATCTCTGGTTCCTCTGCCTTTTCTAAAACCAGCTTGAACATCTGGAAGTTCATGGTTCACGTATTGCTGAAGCCTGGCTTGAAGAATTTTGAGCATTACTCTACTAGCATGTGAGATGAGTGAAATTGTGCAGTAGTTTGAGCATTCTTTTGCATTGCCTTTCTTTGTGATTGGAATGAAAACTGACCTTTTCCAGTCCTGTGGCCACTGCTGAGTTTTCTAAATTTGCTGGCATATTGAGTACAGCACTTTCACAGCATCATCTTTGAGGATTTGAAACAGCTCTACTGGAATTCCATCACCTTCTCTAGCTTTGTTCGTAGTGATGCTTCCTAAGGCCCACTTGACTTCACATTCCAGGATGTCTGGCTCTAGGTGAGTGATCAAACCATCGTGATTATCTGGGTCATGAAGATCTTTTTTGTACAGTTCTCTGTGTATTCTTGCTACCTCTTCTTAATATCTTCTGCTTCTGTTAGGCCCATACAATTTCTGTCCTTTATTGAGCCCATCTTTGCGTGAAATGTTCCCTTGGTATCTCTAATTTTCTTGAAGAGATCTCTAGTCTTTCCCATTCTGTTGTTTTCCTCTATTTCTTTGCATTGCTCTCTGAGGAAGACTTTCTTATCTCTCCTTGCTATTCTTTGGAACTCTGCATTCAAATGGGAACATCTTTCCTTTTCTCCTTTGCTTTTCACTTCTCTTCTTTTCACAGCTATTTGTAAGGCCTTCTCAGACAGCCATTTTGTTTTTTGCATTTCTTTTCCATGGGGATGGTCTTGACCACTATCTCCTGTACCATGTCACGAACCTCCATCCATAGTTCATCAGGCAGTCTGTCTATCAGATCTAGTCCCTTGAATCTGTTTCTCACTTCCACTGTATAATCATAAGGGATTTGATTTAGGTCATGCCTGAATGGTCTAGTGGTTTTCCCTACTTTCTTCAATTTAAGTCTGAATTTGGCGATAAGGAGTTCATGATCTGAGCCACAGTCAGCTCCTGGTCTTGTTTTTGCTGACTCTATAGAGCTTCTCCATCTTTGGCTGCAAAGAATATAATCAATCTGATTTTGGTGTTGACCATCTGGTGATGTCCATGTGTAGAGTCTTCTCTTGTATTGTTGGAAGAGGGTGTTCGCTGTGACCAGTGCGTTCTCTTGGCAAAACTCTATTAGCATGTGCCTTTTCATACTGTTCATGGGGTTCTCAAGGCAAGAATACTGAAGTGGTTTGCCATTCCCTTCTCCAGTGGACCACATTCTGTGTTTTTCAAACTTTGTCTTTAATTGATAGGAAAGCTTGGTCAGGACTATGAAAAATGATACAAAGCACTATGATCTCAAAAACAATAGTGTTTTCTACACTTTGAGATTATGAAACTATAATACTGCTAGACCTTCAGTTTGCAATACCTTGATTAGGGTTTGAAGACTGCAGCACTAACCAAAATGCCAGAGGTGAAATCCCTTTACATCACTGAAACAGAAGCAAATCTCTGGATAAACAAAAGCAACAAAAAACTTTAAATTTATTGAAAAGCAATGGACCTAAATAGTTCAAAATATAAATGTAAATTCAAGAATGATGATCGCAAAGGAAAAAGTTTGCTTCCATACCTGGTGTAAGGTTGGAAGCAGCAGGTTGGAAAAAAAAAAAAAAAAAACTAACCTGCCCCGAAAAGGACAATTTGTCAGATGAAGAGAAGCCAAACTTCAGGTTTATCTGTCTTCTAGTAGGCCAGAATTCTTTCTGTAAAACACATCAACTCAGAGACGATCTTCTCTGTTAAATGTGTCTCTTAAATAGGAAATTTTTTAAGTAAGCAGAAGCTAGAGGTAGCACTCGATAGCAGAAGGGATCTTGTAGTCTTTCAGTCTCAAAGTTTCAAAATCCTGCAAGTCTTGAAGACTTGCTATTTCAGAACCCTGTGGTCTCCCTGATTATCAGGTTCACAGTATCCAGTCTATGTACATACACACACACACACACACACATATTGGTTTCTTTATTTAAATTCTCTTGAAAGTGAAAATGTTAGTTGCTCAATCATGTCTGACTCTTTGCCATTCCATGGACTTCCAATGCTTCTCTTGTCCAGGCAAGAATACTGGAGTAGGTAGCCATTCCCTTCTTCAGAGCATCTTTCCAACTCAGGGATCAAACCTAGGTTTCCTGCATTGCAGGCAGACTCTTTACCATCTGAGCCACCAGGGAAGCCCAATATATCTCTTAATATGATATTATTAAGTGTATTGTTTTATATTTTTGTCCACATATCCTCTGTTGTATATTATACTACACATTCTCCCTTGTGATATAATCCATTCCCATGTTTTTAATTACCAAACACATGCCTTTACCCCAAATCCCTTTCTTAAGCTTCAGACTTACTTGCTTTACTTGCTCTTTCCACTCGAATATCACACATACTTCAAACTTAAAGGCAAACTTAATTCTTCACTAAGTTAAAAATGCTATCTTAATTCTTTATCTGCTCTCTCTTAATTCTACCTCAAATCTGACCTTTCTCTTCCTTTTCACAGAGAATAATCCAGTTTCCCAGGTCTGAATCCTGGAAGTTATCACAATTGATTCTTTCTTTTCCCTTATATCCAAATAATTACAGAGAGCTATTGTTACTATCATGTAAACATATTTTGATGTCATCTATTTCTCTTTAATCCTTTTACTACTAATAATTCTCAAGAGAGCATTGAGGGACCACTTAATGGAGGCTAAGTACTTGTTGAGCCTCTAGACAGTTCAACCATCGTTTTGGAAAACAGGAGAGTAGAGAATTATGACCACTGGGGCAAGCGCTCTCCCTTTCTTTTATTTTCTTGAACTGTCATCTCTGACTCCAGACCTGTGTATCTGTTAGTAAAGCAAAATCATAGTAAATAATAAGATTCACCATTCTAAAATGTCAAGTTGCTTTCCACCTGTGGAAAGTTTGAGTTTGCTGTTTAAGTATCTCTATCATCATGTTAGGAAACATCACTGAACATCTTGTTAGGAAGCATCATTATGAACAAAGCTAGTGGAGGTGATGGAATTCCAGTTGAGCTATTTCAAGTCCTAAAAGATAATGCCGTGAAAGTGCTGCACTCAATATGCCAGCAAATTTAGAAAACCTAGCAGTGGCCACAGGACTGGAAAAGGTCAGTTTTCATTCCAATCCCAAAGAAAACCAATGCCAAAGATTGTTCAGAGTACTGCACAATTGCACTCATTTCACATGCTAGCAAACTAATGCTCAAAATTCTCCACGCCAGGCTTCAACAGTACATGAACCAAGAACTTCCAGATATGCAAGCCGGATTTAGAAAAGTTAGAGGAACTGGAGATCAAATTGCCAGCATCTGCTGGATCATCGAAAAATCAAGAGAATTCCAGAAAAGCATCTACTTCTGCTTAGTTGCTTATGCTAAAGCCTTTGACTGTGTGGATCACAACAAACTGTGGAAAATTCTTCAAGAGATGAGAATACCAGACCACTTTAGCTGCCTCCTGAGAAGCCTGTATGCAGGTCAGGTCAAGAAACAACAGTTAGAACAGGACATGGAATAGCAGACTGGTTCCAAATTGGGAAAAGAGTACATTAAGGCTGTATATTGTCAGCCTGCTTATTTAACTTCTGTACAGAGTACATCATGTGAAATGCCAGACTGGATGAAGCAAAAGCTGGAATGAAGATTGCCAGGAGAACTATCAATAACCTCAGATATCCAGATGCCACCACCCTTATGGCAGAAATTGAAGAAGAACTAAAGAGCCTCTTGATGAAAGTGAAAGAGGAGAGTGAAAAAGTTGGCTTGAAACTCAACATTCAGGAAACTAAAATCATGGCATCTGTTCCAATCACTTCATGGCAAATAGATGGGGAAACAATGGAAACAGTGAGAGACTCTATTTTCTTGGGCTCCATGATCACTGCAGATGGTGACTGCAGCCATGAAATTAAAAAAGCTGTGACCAACCTAGACAGCATATTTAAAAACAGAGACATTATTTTGCCAACAAAGGTCTGTCTAGTCAGAGCTATGGTTTTTCCAGTAGTCATGTATGGATGTGAGAGTTGGACTATAAAGAAAGCTGAACACCGAAGAATTGATGCTTTGGAGAAGACTCTTGAGAGTCCCTTGGACTGCAAGGAGATCAAACCAGCCAATCCTGAAAGAAATCAGTCCTGAACATTCATTGGAGGGGCTGATGCTAAAGCTGAAACTCCAGTACTTTGGCCACCTTCTGCAGAGACCCAACTCTTTGGAAAAGACGCTGATTTTGGGAAAGACTGAAGGTAGGAGGAGGAGGGGATGACAGAGGATGAGACGGTTGAATGGCATCACTGACTTGATGGACATTCATTTGAGCAAGTTTCAGGAGTTGGTGATGGACAGGGAAGCCTGGCATGCTGCAGTCCATAGGATCACAAAGAGTTGGACATGACTGAGTGACTGAATTGACTGAGTTGATGATCATGTTAAGCTGCTTTTCAAAGGATTTCTTCCCAAAACATACCTCCCTCTCCCAGTCACTTCAGTTCAGTTGAGTCTCTCAGTCGTGTCTGACTCTTTGCGACCCCATGAATCGCAGTATGCCAGGCCTCCCTGTCCATCACCAACTCCCGGAGTTCACTCAAACTCACGTCCATCGCATCAGTGATGCCATCCAACCATCTCATCCTCTGTCATCCCCTTCTCCTCCTGCCTCCAATCCCTCCCAGCATCAGAGTCTTTTCCAATGAGTCAACTCTTCGCATGAGGTGGCCAAAGTACTGGAGTTTCAGCTTCAGCATCATTCCCTCCAAAGAAATCCCAGGATTGATCTTCAGAATGGATTGGTTGGATCTCCTTGCAGTCCAAGGGATTCTGAAGAGTCTTCTCCAACACCACAGTTCAAAAGCATCAATTCTTCAGTGCTCAGCCTTCTTCACAGTCCAACTCTCACATCCATACATGACCACTGGAAAAGTTTTATTACACTGATTTTTTTTTTAATCCTTTTGGAGAAGGGAAATGGCATTCTTGCCTGGAGGATTCCATGGACAGAGGAGGACTGGTAGGCTACAGTCCATGTGGTCACAAAGAATCGGCCATAACTAAGTGATTAACTTTCAACTTTCTCTTTTCAGGTTGAAAAAAAAAAAAAAAAGTGAAAGTCACATCCAACTCTGTGAGACCCTGTGGACTGTAACCTGCCTGGCTCTCAGTCCATGGGACTCTCCAGGCAAGAATACTTGAGTGGGTTGCCATTTCCTCTCTCAGGGATTCTTCCTGATCCAGGGATCGAACTTGTGCCTCCTGCATTGCAGGAAGATTCTTTACTGTATTAACTACCAGGAAATTTAGGTTGGCAGCCCCTTAAAAATCTTCATTGCTCGCCAAACTCTCTCTCCAGATCTGTTCACTACCCTAGTAACAATCAGAACATTTCAGTTTTGCAGCAGTTCCCTAACTGGTCTCTCTGCTTCCTGTACTGCCCCATACTCCTTTCCACCACACCTATACCAAACACAACTTAGTTTCCACACTTCAGCCAGAATGATCTTCGAAAAACATAAATCTAGTCACACCACTCTCATGCATGAATTATGATAATATTTCATTTTACTATTAGGCCAAATTCCAATACCTAACAGTACCTAACTTCCCACCTTACCTTCTGACACTCCTCATCACACAGTGCTTTTTAAGTAAAATTAACTTCCTTGTTACTCATATATTCAGTGACATATTTTTTGATCTCTAGTCTTTCTCAAATGTTTTCTTTTCCTGGAATATTCTCAATAGATAGCTCTTCTTTACTCATTATTCAAATAGAAAAGTAGACTTCATTTCTTTGGAAAAACCTCTCCTAACCCCTAGTATCAACTTGAAAAGAAGTAACTTTCCTTTGCCCGTTCATAGAATCCTGTCCTTCCACTATCATATACCTGCCACACTAGAGTTCAATTAGCTATTATTTCCTCTCCTCCCCTCATAGATCATAAGTTCTGTGACCAAGAGACTAACAGGAACTCAATAAATACATTTGAAAGTGGTGACTACATACATGTACAGAAAATTCTATCACTAGACCATGGTGTGATTCACTAATCAATTATTCAATGTTAAATAAACATTTATTGAGTGTAAGTATAATGTTAGGAATGTTAAGATAAAATCAATAGAATCCTTTGATTTTCTACTCTTGTAAAAGACATTTGTAAAAAAATATGAGATGCACCTAGTTCTTAAATAATAGATGGAAGTACAGTTGTTTTTTCTTCCAGTCACTCAGTCATGTCCAAGTCCTTGCGACTCCATGGACTTTTAGCAGAGAGCTTTTAAGTACGAGGAACAGAGCCGAGAGATGGGGAGGGATGAGGGGTAGAGAAGAAACAACTCATACTGGAAACTAACTGGGAAACATTTAACACTTATATCTAGTTAATGTCACAGGATACAAGACTTTCTCTATACTAGGGAAAATCTCTCCACTGTGGTGAACGGAATTTCTATTCGATTTGACTCACCAGCACTATTCTGATTTATAAGCTAAATAAGAGTTGTTTCAAAAGCTTAATAAAAATTTAACTCACATTTTAAACCTCCCTTTCCTAAGACACATAAATGTGCATTTTTTTCTGTATTAGCTATTCACCATTTTTCCCTCAGATCATACTTGTCTCTTTCACCTTAAACCCCCAATCCTGCTATACTTACCCAGGCAAGATGTTTGCTAATGCACAGCGCCATCTGCTGGCAATACTTTGAAACCAATCTTTTACCTGCGCTAATGAGGCTTGTTTCCAGTGGAAACTCGAATTCTGGTTCTGGCCCGGTCTGATTTCTGGTAGGGCCGAGTTCCAGTCCTCCCTTCTCTGGAGGCCCAGAGGAAAGTCCCATAACGCCTGGGTATCTGTAGGTGGCAGGAGACGTCTGTAAGGCCACGCCTTTCGGCCCTCCCTCTCCCGCCTCCTCCCTCTTCTTTCAACCTGGCTTCCTTTCCTCCCATGAAATCTTTGATGTTAGTACTTGGATCTGAAGTTCTGTGTCTCTATAAGAGGTTTTCTGAGAGACTGTATTCTTGCATTTAAGGGCTTCCCTGATAGTGCAGAGGTTAAGGCGTCTGCCTGCAATGTGGGAGACCTGGGTTCGATCCTTGGGTCAGGAAGATCCCCTGGAGAAGGAAATGGCAGCACACTCCAGTATTCTTGCCTGGAAAATCCCATGGACAGAGGAGCCTGGCGGGCTACAGTCCATAGGGTCGCAAAGGGTCGGACACGGCTGTAGCGACCTAGCACAGCACTGCACAGCAGAACCATGGCTAAACAAGTCTTTCCACTGGAAAGTGAAAGTGAAGTCGCTCAGTCATTTCCTGACCCAGGGATTGAACTCCTGTTTCCTGTTTCTTCAGCATTGGCAGGTGGATTCTTTATCACTGAGCCACCTGGGAAGCCCATGGTTAGCTAGTGAAATTGGATTGCACCTTTCAGGACACAATTAAATCTGACTCAGATACCATTGGAATGGTACTGTATGAACTCCTTGAAAGCAGGGATTACAAGTGTGATGTTTTTGGGAGCTGAGAAAAATGGAGTCTACAGATTATTCATAAATCCACTTGTGGTCCTGGGAAAAATATTCTCATTCCCCTGAAAGCCGCAGTCAACAAAGGCTGGACAGTGACCTCAGAGAAGGAACCTATCGTACCTGGAAAGAGCTGGCTTCACCACAGGGTGGTCAAAAACACTATATGAGGGTCCACGTGCCCATTAAGTACAGCTACACCCTCTGGCTTTACTTGAAGTCCATACAGAGAGGAAGCAGAACAGATTGGTGGCAGCTCTTTTTCCTATCCCCCAAACCACTGGTGCACCCTCTGCTCTGATGCCCATCTACTCATTTAAGATTAATTTTTAATGCACATTTACCTTTTCGAGAGTAAAGTTTTGGGGGAGTTGTGCTTATGACTCTAGTGTACAATAAGCCCAATCACTTTTCTTGTTTTTGTTATGTTTTTGTTTCTGTTTTTTACAGATGAAACCACTGATCACCAGAGTATAAACAGCAGAAATTTCCTCCTGATAGCACAATGATCTAGACAGAGACCTATATTTAGTGAACCCCCAACAAGTGTTTGGTTTTGTTTGCTTCATTTTAACAGGACAGCTGCTGTCCTGGCTTTGTGGTTCTCCTTGATCTACATACACTCTAAAGAATGATTCTGATTATTAAACACCAACATCATAAAACAGATAGCATCCGATGGCCAAATAACTACTCTCTGGATTAAAAACATCGACATAGATCACAAACATAGATCCAAAGTTCCATCACTAGTGAAACAGCAAGGATGGGTACTTGGATGTCCATGGGGGATAAGCAGTGGAGAAAGATAAGCCCAGCTGTACGTAATAAAGAAGGGCTGATAAAGCTGAAAGTAGGTCCAGAGATAGACACATGTCAACCATCCACATGGGTGTCTAATGTCATGCAGGTCAACGAGAGGATAACCCAGGTGATGACCCAGCATGTGTGCAGGCAATAGCCAGGGGTCTGGGCCAAGGGAGACAGTGGAAATCTCATAATTACTAGGCAACAAAGCCAGAGGCATGTTTCTGGGGTAAAACTACTCATCCTCTTCTGTGAAGGAGTGAAGGTCTGAGCCGCTTGTTAGCAGTAGAGAGTAGTCTTCTCTTACTTTCTCCAGACTATACCAGAGAGTCTGTGGGACCTTCAAATGTGGTTCTGAACCAAGAGCAGCTCTTATAGCCTCTGGCTCTAGGTGAGCATAACAGGAGCTTCTGACTCTGACCTTACATTTGAACTCTTTGGAGGCAGACTCGGAATTTCACTGAGTTTTAAAGACTATTCACTTTCCAGAGGGATCCTAGATGTCCCAGGGTGAAGGTGTGGAGAAGACTGTGGGGCCAACCAGCAGTCTTCTTCACTCAGGCCTAACTCTGACCCTTTAGAAGAGTACATGGAGCAAACACTCATTGAGCTAGCTGGAACTTGTGGAAACACAGAATGAGGAACTCAGGGTATAATCTCATGTGTCTTTGGACTCCCTGGACTGCCTCTACTTTTTTTTTTCCCTCAATGACCATGAGTGTATCTGTTTCTGGAGCCAAAAGCTTTAGGAGATAAGCAGTAGGCCAAGAAGCAAGCTGCGACTTGCATGTCCATTCAGGTTTAAGTATCCTAAAACCCAGAGATGCAAATTCTGGAAAAGAAATCTGTTTATTGCAGATCTCCTTAAATTTTATGCAGTATCAAAAAGAAATTCTACAGGGGTGTCTGGATTTTACTCAAGGGAAACAAGCAAGGCATATCCATTGCTAAATACATAAATCTATGTGTCACTAGAAAGCATGAGCCTATGCCAGACCAGACACAGGGGCCCTTGGTCCTTCCTGTCCTAGACACGACTCGAGACAGTTAATTCTAGAGGTCCGTGTGGCAAGGCTCGGTCTGTACTGTGAGTTATTAACATTGGCTGCACGCTGCAGACCCATCAAAGCACAGTGACTTTCTACTGTCGTTTAAACCACAACCTTGGGCCCTGTGTCAGACAGCATGTCAGACAGCATGCCAAGGAGGATGAAGGCATGTTAATAAATAAAAGCAGGCTTGAAACAGAACACAAAATGCCTCTGCTTCAACTATTCATTTCGGAGTCTTTAATGTTTAATATCTAATGGGTGTAGATATAATTGATCATTGTAAGCCTTTGTTTATTTTGCACAGATTTTTGAAAGCAATCAACTCAGCTGCCTGTCTGTTGACCTCATGGGGTGAACCTTCCTGGCCAGTGACCTGTGAGCAGCCTAGAGTCAGTCACAACAGAAATCTTCCTCTCCAGATTTTTCAGTGGCTTCTTAGGAAAATATTAAAGTTTGAGATCTATCTGGAATCACTTCCTGTTACTAGGACAATGTTGGACCTGAAGTCATACAGGCATCTCAGGAAGATTTCTAGGAGGGATTTTTAGAGTCATCTCTGGACACTGTTACTTTTTGATTCTATTATATTCAATACATATTTATAAGAACCTATTATTGAGATGGGCTTTGAGGAGTAAATGACAAAACTGATGTGTGAAGTACCTAGTAGCAAGCTTAGAACATAGGGGCTAATATGTGTGTTAAAATGCATACCATTAAGGTAATAAATCTTTAAACAGATATTTTAGAAAATTCAGATAGCATTAAACAATAAAATCACCAATCAGCTCCTGCCACAAAAATAATCCCTGTTAACACTTTCCACTCATTTTCCTCTTGTTAAAATACCGATCACTATATAAATTATATTTTCTAACTATGTTGAGGGGAATTAGATAGCCATCCCTTAGAAATTTGGTGTAAAGAGTACTGAATTAAAAAGTGAGAGATTATTATTTTAATCTGATTCTGCAGAGAACTAGCTTTCTGACCCTGAGGGATTCTCTTACTTCTTCGTAGTTTCCATTTTCACCTCTATAAATGTGAAAGTCGAGCTGAAAATCATTAATGGCCCTCTCCACTGTAAATGGACATTAGAAATAAAGACCTACTGTCCTCTTCACTTTCATCAACACTTTCACCCTAGTGTGCAGAGACATGAAAAGGATTAAATCAGCTAATGTGGTTGAAATTATCAAGAAGTAAAATTAGTTCCCATGTACATTTACAATTTTGATAAATGATCATTCATATATCATTATAAACATATGCATGTCTCCACACATATGCACACACAGTATGCATGGATTCTAATTGGTCATATCTGAGACCTGATACAGTTTCAATAGTCAGGCAGGCTAAATTCACTTGGTCTCTTTACTTGTCAGTGAAAAAAATTGATGAGTTTTGCCTGCTCAAACTCTGAGCTAAGGTCAAAGCACCCTTGAGGAGACAAGAAAAAAGAATAAGTGATTTAAGATAAGGCCGGTAGCCTTGGCACCAGGAGCTTTTGTTTTCTTAGCTCTAGGCCCCGGGAGAGGAGTGTGTCTCCACCGGCACAAAGTGTTCCCCAAACAATGTGAGACACACGCCAAGTTGGAGTCCAGCCAGGCCCCAGCTACAGTGCTGAACTCCTGCTTACCGCCCATGGGCACACACAAAAGGCAGGCCCAGGTTACCACAGCCTCCCAGGTAAAGACCAAAGCTGCTATTTGTCATCATTAAGCGAACGGGCCATTCTTTTTCCTTCTGTGCTCTAATCAGTGGCAATGAAACCGGACTGGAAAAAAAAAAAGTGGGACAAAGAACCACTCCAAATTCTGGACTCAGGTAAGAGTGAGGTCCCTCCTCTCAGCTGCTTCTATGTCAGGAAATGATGCCAAATTTGCTACTTACTCTCTGTCATCTTGAGTTATTTATTTTTCTCTAAAGCTATATGACTATTAATATAGTCATTGTTCTCTAAGGATGAAAGTAATGCTCATCGTTGTAGATAATTTAGAGGATCAGAAGAGTCCAAGAAAGAAACTAAGAAACTTTTAAAATCCACAACCCAGATATAGATATAGTGACCACTTTACTGTGTATAATTCTGACCATTTTCATCTGTGTATCATGTATATAGCTGTGTACACAAGCGAGTTAATGTGGAGAATTATAGAACTGGGTTCCATAATTAGTAACACATTATACATAATATTTTGTATTTTCATCATTTAACAACATATCATAGACATTTCTTCAGGCACTAGTTGTAAAATTGTGAAAATAATATTTTTCAGGGTCATTATAAGTACTAAACAAATAAAGGTAAAAGCCCCCTACAATGACCCCTGAGAAGTAGCAATCACTGATATAATGCTAATTCCATTAGATTCTAATAAACATGAAATTATATTTCTGTTTAAAATACTCAAAACTGTATAGCAAAGCAATATCTGCAAAGAGAAAGAAAATGGAAAGGGTCTTGCTGAAGATCACAGCACTAAAATCGGTGGTCTTTGAGTTAGGTTATATTTCCTCCAGGTCTCCTCCTAAAGAGAGGGTCAGGATATATGTGAGCAGAGTCGCTAGCACAGAAATTGTTCCTTACTAACACAGCCCATTCTATTGTCTGGCAGGTTTAGTTATTAGAAAATGTACCTAACTCAAAATCTAATTTTGTCTTCATATCAACCCTGTGATCCTAGTTCAAAGTATTTAACATTACAAAAAATGTTTTGTTTTGCTTTGCTCAAGACATTTGTGCAGACAGTGTAAGATCGTAATGTGCAGAGTGTGTTAGTCACTCAGTCATGTCTGACTCTTTCTGACCCCGTGGACTCTAGCCCACCAGACTCCTCTGTCCATGGATTTCTCCAGATCTTCCCAACCCAGGGATTGAACCCAAGTCTCCTTCATTGTAGGTGGATTCTTTACCATTTGAGAGGTATAATCCCCTGTGTTCTGCCTAATAGAGAGCACTTATATCTTATGCTCTGGATACTTTCCTTCTATCTATGCAGTCAGACAAGAGTCGGACACGACTGAGCGACTTCACTTTCTTTTTTCACTTTCATGCATTGGAGAAGGCAATGGCAACCCACTCCAGCGCTCTTGCCTGGAGAACCCCAGGGATGGCCGAGCCTGGTGGGCTGCTGTCTATGGGTTCGCACAGAATTGGACACGACTGAAGCGACTTAGCAGGATGCAGTCAGATAGCTGCAAGTTGTTGCATCAAATTAGAACTTAACTCAGAATGTTAACTCATCCTAAAAATGGCATCAACCTGTGAACAACATTGTGTAATGTATGTAGCATGATGATACAAGAGGAAGAAAGAACTTCTTCTGAGAGCCCATGATCAATACCAGGGAGAACGCCACATGTTAGACTCTGGGTCCCAAGAAAGGTGTTCCAACATGCTCAGCTCTTGACTGATGGTTAGGAGGATAAGCTACCAATCAGTTTCAGTTCAGTTGCTCAGTCATGTCTGACTCTCTGCAACCCTATGGACTGCAGTGTTCCAGGCTTCCCTGTCCATCACCAACTCCTGAAGCTTGTTCAAACTCATGTCCATTAAGTCAGTGATGCTATCCAACCATCTCATCCTTTGTCATCCCCTTGTCCTCCCGCCTTCAATCTTTCCCAGCATCAGGGTCTTTTCCGATGAGTCAGTTCTTTGCATGAGGTGGCCAAAGTATTGGAGTTTCAGCTTCAGCATCAGTCCTTCCAATTAATAATCAGGACTGATTTCCTTTAGGATGGACTGGTTGGATCTCCTTGCAATCCAAGGGACTTTGAGGAATCTTCTCCAACACCACAGTTCAAAAGCATCAATTCTTCAGTGCTCAGTTTTCTTTATAGTCCAACTCTCACATCCATACATGACTACTGTAAAACCCATAGCTTTGACTAGATGGACTTTTGTTGGCAAAGTAATGTCTCTGGTTTCTAGTATGCTGTCTAGGTTAGTCATAGCTACCTAACAGAAAAAAGCTCTGAAAAAGTTTAAGTCCAATGGGAAAATATGGAAGCTACTTTCCAGTATTTCATTCTGTTATTCACCAACAATTATTGTCTGTATATCCAAAGCACTGTGATTGGAGCTTCTACATATGCAATTCTGTTAAATTATTAGGGCTTCCCTGGTAGCTCAGCTAGTAAAGAATTCACCTACAATGCAGAAGACTCCAGTTCGATTCCTGGGTCTGCAAGATCTGCAGGAGAAAGGATAGGCTACCCACTCCAGAATTCTTGGGCTTCCCTGGTGGCTCAGCTGGTAAAGAATCTATCTGTAATGTGGAAGACCTGGGTTCAATCCCTGGATTGTTTAATTATTAATTTTGTTTAATTCTCACAACAATCAAGAATTTTAAAGATAAAGATGAGAAAGTTGCTATCCAGTTATTTAACCTTTAAAATACTTTCCCTGTGATTATATAGCTTAAAAGTGATGGTACTGAGTTTCCAAAGTTCAAAATCAATTGTACTAAAATTGTACTATCAATTGTTCAAAATCAGTTCTGTACCATAGCCAGAAGAATTGTGGCTGTTTAAACCAATGTTCACCCTCTCCACCACCTGCCTCCCTCCCCTACACACACTGCTTTAGGATGTACTCAAAACTCAAAACATCATAAAGACAAAAGTATCCATTTTATCATCTGGACTGTTCTCTTGACTTTTTAAGTGAGATTTTTGCCTGCACGCTTTCTTTTAATATATCCTATGTTTTTTAAAGTATATGTCATCATAACAATTCCCTGCTTGAGAACAACAAAGCAAACTTGGTGGTTTGTTTTTGTTTACTGCGTTTTTTTTTTTTTTTTTTGCTTTTAGGAAAACCTCCAGATTCTTTTAATTAGAACTCAACTCTTCAGCTCTTTCTAATGTTAGTCGTGGACATTGTATGGTCCTTACTGTGTCACTACATCTTTCATCCCTCTGTAATCCATCCAAATAGAACCATTCAACCTTCCCCATGTGGGTATTTACCTTCATATTTTTGTTCATGCCATTCTCTTAGGGAGGTTGTCACCTGTTTTAATCCTTCACGCTTATCTTATGTGTTGTTTGCTTGGTTTTGTCTTTTCCATTGTATGTTTTAAAAGAATTTTTTTCCACCCCTCCACTCATGTGTGTGTGTGTGTGCGATGTGCACGCAAAGTTGCTTCAGTCATGTCTGACTCTGTGCAACCCTACGGACTGTAGCACCTAGGCTCCTCTGTCCATGGAATTCTTCAGGCAAGAATACTGGAGTGGGTTGCCATGCCCTTCTCCAGAGGATCTTCACGACCCAGGGATTGAACCTGTATCTCTTGTGTTTCCTGTGTTGGCAGGCAGGTTATTTACCACTAGCACTACCTGGGAAGCCCTCTCTGCTCTTACATCACTTTAATTTATACTTCTATCATAACATGAGTTTCTTTTGCCTTGGAAGCTCTTCAAGGTCAGAGAGTACTTGGAAGTGAGGTCCTTTACTAGACACTAAAAGTTTAAAGAAAAACAAGAATTGATCCCTGCTCTTTATGAGCTTACTGTCCAGTGTGAGCAAGGCTCTTGATCTTTAACCTCCCTTCTGTCAGAAATACTCATCTGCTTATTTGTTCTACTTGTGCGATATTCTGCACTTTTACCATGATGTGTCTCAGCGCTTAATGCAATTGAAGACTCATCATGTCATTCTTCAATTCCCTATTTATTTGTACCAGCATATAATTGGACTAACTTTTATGTACAATTTAAATAATCATAAAGGAAACAATGAATCATGTTGCATATTATGGGATTATTGATACGCTTTTGTTTTAAAATACAATTTTCCAGTTAACACTCTGTATTTACTTTTCTAAATATTTTCCCTCTCTGAAATGATGAAATATTTTAAAATATTTTTCTCTTTTTTTGGTTAGAAGTTGCATATTATAAATTTCCTGTTTTAAGGTTTTTTCTACAGAGTACAGCACACATTCATAACAAAATCTAACGTTAACAGATGCTTTTAACTTTTTTCTGCCTATAACCAGAACCTTAACAACCCTTTAGTTTCATTTTCCCCACAAACATTCAATCTAGTTCAGTCACTCAGTCGTGTCCAACTCTTTGTGACCCCATGAACCGCAGCACTCCAGGCCTCCCTATCCATCACTAACTGCAGGAGTTCACCCAAACCCATGTCCATCGAGTCGGTGATGCCATCCAGCCATCTCATCCTCTGTCGTCCCCTTCTCCTCCTGCCCCCAATCCCTCCCAGCATCAGGGTCTTCTCAAATGAGTCAGCTCTTCGCATCAGGTGGCCAAAGTATTGGAGTTTCAGCTTGAACATCAGTCCTTCCAATGAACACCCAGGACTGATCTCCTTTAGGTTGGACTGGTTGGATCTCCTTGCAGTCCAAGGGACTCTCAAGAGTCTTCTCCAACACCACAGTTCAAAAGCATCAATTCTTCTGCGCTCAGCTTTCTTTATAGTCCAACTTTCACATCCATACTTGTGAAACACATTATATACCATCATTTTTAATTCTCCATATATTTAAACTTAATCAATCATGACATTTAGAGTTTTAAACAGAAACTACTCTTTTACTGATTTAAATAGCTAAACATTTTTCATAATTACCATAAATGAGTTCAGTTTCAATGCTTCTATCTTAAATAATTTCGAGTCAATCTCCCCTCCCCACCACTATGGGCACTAGAGTATGACTATCTCTTTCCTTGGCTTATATTTAGAACTAGCCAGCTCATGAGTCACTATTATGTAAGCTCATATTTACCAAACTGCCTTCAAGCATTTTTTCCCTTCAATTTCTGATTCTGGGAATGTTATATTTTATTACTGAGCTCAACTTCATATCAGAAAGATTTGTAAGGTGCCACGTGTTTGCCATGTGTCTCCAACTGCTGTTTATCATTATTTAGAAGACTTCTTTAAACTAATATTTTTAAAGCAAATAAGAAAAAAAATGTCTGGTACACTCTTCTAGTAAAATAAATATAAAAACAGTGTCACTACTGTCTATTGTCTTCTTGCATGCACAGAAATTAGAAGTGAATTCAAAAATTTGATGATGTTTTTCATCTAAGTGGATACTAAATGAAGTGTGCTTATAATTTTAGAATGTTACTCTAATTTTTGAGGAAAAGAAAGTATTCTATAAAATTCTCATAACTAAAAAAAAAAGCCATCATAGAGATATCAGGGTGAAATTTCAAAGATACACAAAAGAAAATATTATAAATAAACTAGCAAAAAGAAAACAAAAGTTTCCCTTCATTAGTGATTGTTTCAGGTAAACCTAAAAAATTTGTTTGATAACAACTCATAGCCTTGGATTAAGTATTTTGGTGCTTAAGCTTACATGGAATGATGCAGAAAAGCACATACATTTCATATGAATTGGATGAGCACAAGACTATCAAACTGAAGTAGCTGAAAAAGTAAATGAAAACAGGAATACAAGGAAAATGTGTATGGGCCATACACCCTGCCAATCTGGGAAAAATGCATGTTAAACTAAATTTTAGGATTTTGTGTGTGTTCTCACATGTTTAAAGAACTGATTTGTGAAGGAGCAACCAGCATATTCTCTATCACAAAGTCAGCAAACTGGTGGCTAATGAATCATATGCTTTATTTGGCTTCTGTTTTTCTTTTTAAACTGGATTATTTGATCTTATTGAAAAATGCAGAAGATCCAAGTATGATAAAGATTTATGATTTTTCTCTAAACGTTAGAATATGTAGCAACATTAGGCCAACACTCCTTTATGGCAACTGTTCCCTAGATTTGAGTGAATTCCAAACCTTCAAGAAAGGACGTGTTGTCTCATGGACCCTGTTCCATCATATTCTATTGCAAATAAGAATTTCAGGCTATAGCCTCTTATATACACTGCTGCTGCTGCTGCTTCTGCTAAGTCGCACATGGGGCAAAATAAGGAGCAATGCCCAAATGGGTTGGTATACCCTTCAGTGCAAGAAATTCCTGTGGAAGAGGGTATTTTCACCACAAAAAGGTCATAGAAATTATGTTCCCTAGTCCTTTCTCCAACCTAGCATCTGCTGATGCACTGGTTCTTTCAGTAACTTTCCATCCTCTTATCAGGGCTGGTGGGAACTTTCAAATCCTTGATTGCCATGTGCAGGCAACACAAAATAAATGACCAAGGTCCACCTGCAGTCTCATCTGTTTGTCCTCCTCTTACTCATATTCCACATTATTCGTCTCACTCAAGAGTCAAGGGGTTCTAGATTCTCCCATACCTTTCTGCATATTTAAAAATTTTAACTGCTAAGTATCTTCAAGGAAAACACTGCAGGGAAATAATAGTCCTGGAATTTGACCTCATCCATCTAACTCTGTCTCCATTTTTCCCTTTTCATATTCATGAATGTAGAAATGTCAGACTGTCTACTTTGCCTTCCTTCTGACATAAATCTTCCATTTTTTTGTACCTTTCTTCTTCCTAAGACACTAAGTTCCAGGGTTAAATACTAATTGGTAATGGATATCCTACTATTGGGACCCGCAGGTATAGGTGAGCTTGGAAATAGGATAACATGGCACAAAATCATTGTTTTAGTAGCTGAAAAAATTAACGAGCTATAGTGCCTCTATTTAAATTATTCCAAAGACACAGAATGAATAGAAACTTAATACAGGTATTCAGGTTGCTATGGCTATACAATTGCTCAGTCATGTCCAACTCTTTGCAATCCTATGGACTATATAGTCCATGGAATCCTTCAGGCCAGGATACTGGAGTGGGTAGCCAGTTCCCTTCTCCAGGGGATCTTCTCAACCCAGGTGTCCTGTATTGCAGGCAGATTCTTTACCAGCTGAGTCACCAGGGAAGCACAAGTTATTCAGGTTAGTAGTACTATAAAGAAATGAGTAGGAAAACTGGATTATGCATTATTATGTGTTCTGCATTCAAAAATCTCCCTAAGACATTCAGAATTACTTGAATTTTGATATCTAAAATTGCTTCAAATTTCAAGTGGGAGTTAAATGTCTTAGAAATGTAATAAAGATTCATATGTACTTAAAATCAACACTAACTATTGAATGCATTCCCTATTTATTGCCTTCTTTTTTATGTCATGGTCTATCAGCACACTTGTTTCTTATGCAGATTGTTTATTCTAAGTTCTTTAAAAGGATATTCATCTAGCAAGATAATTAATGTCCCATAAAATACCAAATATAATGCTCAATACATAAAATTTAAACACTGCCTTAAATTCACTTTATGATGCCATTTAATACCAAAAGAATGAATTAAACTTTCAAGTATATTTACAGAATTTGTCATGTTCAGAGAATTTTAGTTATTAGTTATTAATTTAACCTCAAAATTCTGATACCTGTCAGTAATTTCTAAATTTATCATAAACCAAAACTAGTAAAGCCAATTTTAATTGTTGATTAAATGTCTATCATTGACAAGTTTCCATCTATATTCTTCTACCTCAAGAAGTCCAATTATTCAATGAAGTGGAAGAAATGGGAATGAGCAGTCTGCTTCATGTAGTATCACACAATATCCTGGTAAGAATGCAAAAGATTAAAACCTTAACAAATAGACAATTTTTACTACAACAATTGTTAATACTTTGTGAACTCAGTTGGATTTTAGGTGATGGCACAGGAGACAATCATTGGAGACAATCATTATAAGACCTTTATAGAATGGTAAAAATTTATTTCAGCTCACAAACTATATGTTTTCTTCCCAACAAAAGCAGCACAATGTTTCATAACTTTTCATATGCTGTACCAGAGCAGGTTACTTATAAGCAGCACAGCATATTTGGAAACAAGTAAGTTGCAGTAGCATTTAGTGGAATAATATTCTGAGATACTAAGATATTGCTGTTTCATATTTGTTTTTCAGTCACTCAGTCGTGTCTCTTTGCGGCCCCATAGACTGTGGCACACCAGGTTTCCCTGTCCTTCACTATCTCCCGGAATTTGCTCAAACTCATGTCCATTAAGCCAGTGATGCAATCTAATCCTCTCATCCTCTGCTGCCCTCTTCTCCTTTTGCCTTATATTTATTTGCACTCAAAGGTCATTTTCAACTGATGTCCTCTAAAGTCTAGAAAATAAAATACTCCATTTCCTTTATTGTTGTCAGGCATGGTCATATACCCCTTTTCGGGCCAATAAGATGCAAAAGGAATTCTTTAGGCTAATTTTTAAGGAAGTTATTTTTAAATTTAGACTAAACTGTTAGGATGTCTGATTCATTTTGCCTCTTAGCTATTCTATTTATTTTTTTCCTTCTTGGATAGCAGATGTGACACTAGGAGTGTGGTAGTCTTATTGTTGTCATGACAATGGAAGCCTTGCACTACTGATAGCAGATCCGTTCAGTGTACAGCTCTGATGAGATCTTGAGCAGCTGTCTCAGTCATCAATCTCTGATTGTGAACATCTTGATTCTTGAAGGAAACAACTCCTATCTAATGTACTCATTGCTAGTTGTTGCTATTATGCTACTTTCTGCCAATATAATTGTGAACAATATGCTTCCCCTCGTTCAGGCATCAGTAACATCTGCCCTCCTCTTCACAGTGAGATGAATATCAGACATTCACAAATTTCTTAAGTCCAAAGGACTAACTGATGATCAGTAATTTCTTCATGATGCCTCAGACCAAAGAAACACCTAAGAGTACTGTTTATTGGTTAGATTCAAATAATTTAACATATGTGGTATCTGTGTTTATTCAAATATGTAAAATATTTCAATACAGCCTTGCAAATGGGCTGTAGTGTCTCAGTGCACCTAGGTAAAAAATTTAGGAGTTATGTTCTGTTCAGCTTTCCTAGAAGCGAGAGGTGAATTGGAACTTTCTAAGACCGATTGCCTAGTATGGGATAGGTGGGGTCAGCTGCAAAGGAGCGCAAGAAACACTTTAGGTTGGAGAAGCAAAGTATATCCTGATTATGGGGTTGCTTATATGAATTTTTAGAAATAATAAATTTTCAATATTGTGCTCATAAATGATTGAAACATAGACTATGTTAATGAACTAATGGTGTTAGTTAGACAGGATTAATTGCTAAAAAAGATGACAGGACCCAAAATGACAATGTGTAGAAATCCAACGTTTAGTGAAAGGAAAGGGTAAAGTGGAGAAACAGTATTAAAGTATTGGTGTGCCTCATAGCCAAAGACCTCAAACCTGAGAATCCAGGCAAGAGCACTGACTGTGTGTAAGGGCTTCCTTTCTTTCAGAAACTATCGATGCATGAACAGAACATCTTGGAACCATAGAGTCTATACTGGAATCTTGACTGATACAAATCATCAGTCTCACTGCTGTTGATTAAATAATGTCGATAAACTAGTGTGAATCATCTTCAAACTCCTTTGGACATATGACTACAAAGGAACACTATTAGCAATTATATACCATGACTTGGGGCTTCCCTTGTTGCTCAGCTGGTGAAGAATCCGCCTGCAATGTGGGAGACCTGGGTTCGATCCTTGGATTGGGAAGATCCCCTGCAGGAGGGCATGCCAAACCACCATAATATTCTTTGCCTGGAGAATCCGCATGGACAGAGGAGCCTGGTGGGCTACAGTCCATGAGGTGGCAAAGAGTCGTACATGACTGAGCAACTAAGCACAGCAGCATGGCATCATGCCTTGACCAAGCATTAGTGCTGTGTAGGTATTCCAGTAACATAGATTAATGAGGTTAATTCTAGGTCTGTTGGAATTAATCCTCACAGTAAATAACATCTTAATGAACCAAAAACAAACAAAAATTATGCACTGTAAATTACTATACAAACATAATGAATTCACTAAGGTAATACTTGCTTTGCACTATTATGTGGAAATAGTGATGACACCACAGTAATAATCACAAATTTCAATTAACATTGTACATTGGGGTACATGTGTCTTTTTTAACTATAGTTTTCTCAGAATATATGTCCAGTAAGGATTGCTGGATCATATAGCAGTTCTATTTTTAGCTTTCTAAGGAACCTCCATACTGTTTTCCATAGTAACTATATCAATTTACATTCCCACCAACAGCACAAGAGTGTTCCCTGTTCTTTACATCCTCTCCAGCATTTATTGTTTGTGGATTTTTCAGTTATAGCCATTCTCACTGGTGTGACACCTCACTGTATGTTCATTGCAGAACTATTTACAATAGTCAGGATATGGAAGCAACCCAAATGTCCATTGACAGATGAATGGATCAAGAAAATACGGTAATATACACAATGGAATATTGCTCAGCCATAAAAAAGGAACAAATTTGTATCATTTGTACACACTGATGGATCTAAAGTCTGTCATACTGAGTGAAGTCATAAAGAGAAAAACAAATATTATATATTAATGCATGTATATGAAACCTAGAAAAATGGTATAGATGGGTGTATTTTCAGGGCAGCAATAGACACAGACATAGGGAATGGACATGTGGACCCAGTGGTGGTTAAGGGGTGGGAGGAATTGGGAAATTAGGACTGACGTATGTGCACTGCCATGTATAAAAAAGATTACTGGTGGAAACATGCTGTATAGTGCAGGGAGCACAACTCAGTGCTCTGTGATGACATAGAGGGGTGGGATGGTGAGCGGGAGGGAGGTTTATAAGGGAGGGGATGAATGTATGTATATATAGCTGATTCACTTCATTGTATAGCAGAAACATATACATAATGGTAAAGCAACTATACCCCAATTTAAAAAAAATAAAAGACAAAAAAAAAAAAAAAAGAGACAAAGTGCATACAAGTGTGATATGTTACAACAGAGTAGGATGACATGGACAACCCTGGGAAGCCATACTTTCTAACTGAATCAGAACGTTCTGAAAGAAGAAAGAAGACCATTGTGTCCAAACAAACATAAGTGACCAAGCCATCGTGTCCTTTTCTTACTCATTTTACTTCCTTGCTTAAGTTAATCACTTGTGCTAAAAATAATGACATAGAAAGAAAGGGAAAGATAAGGTAACACATAATTCATTTGCCTTTTAATCTTTCGTTGCTCATCAGTACCTGGAGGTAGAGTGTGTTAGTAAAATATGCAATATCAAGAAGTGAAATAAAATCAATCAAGTTCACTTCATGCAATATTTTGCTGCTCGAGTAAGAATGAATTACATAGACATGCACCAACTATGTCAAGGCTGTATATTGTCACCCTGCTTATTTAGCTTATATGCAGAATACATAATGAAAAATGCTGAACTGGATAATGCACAAACTGGAATCAAGATTGCCGGGAGAAATATCAATAACCTTAGATATGCAAATGACACCACGCTAATGGTAGAAAGCAAAGAGGAACTAAAGAGCCTCTTGATGAAGGTGAAAGAGGAGAGTGAAAAAGCTGGCTTAAAACTCAACATTCAAAAGAGACACATATCCCATTGTTCATTTACATTTACATTGTTCATTGTTCATTTACAAGCACTATTTACAATAGCTGAAACTTGGAAGCAACCTAGATGTCCATCGACAGATGAATGGATAAAGAAGTTGTGGTGCATATACACAATCGAATATTACTCAGCCTTAAAACGGAATGCATTTGAGTCAGTTCTAATGAGGTGGACGGACCTAGAACCTATTATACAGAGTGAAGTGAGTCAGAAAGAGAAAGATACCATATTCTAACACATATATATGGAATCTAGAAAAATGGTACTGAAGAATTTATTTACAGGGCAATAATGGAGAAACAGATATAGAGAATAGACTTATGGACATGGGGAGAGGGGAGGAGAGGGTGAGATGTATGGAAAGAGCAACATGGAAACTTACATTACCATATGTAAAACAGATATCCAATGGGAATTTGCTGTATGGCTCAGGCAACTCAAACAAGAGCTTTGTATCAATCTAGAGGGGAGGGCTGGGGGTGGGGGAGATGGGAGGGAGTTTCAAAAGGGAGGGCATATATGTCTACCTATAGCTGATTCATGTTGAGGTTTGACAGAAAACAGCAAAATTCTGTAAAGCATTAAAAGTTTAAAAAAAAACAACAACAAACCCTCAACATTCAAAAAACAAAGATCATGACATTGGGTCACATTACTTCATGGCAAATAGATGGGGAAACAATGGAAATAGTGACAGACGTTATTTTCTTGGGCTCCAAAATCACTGAAGATAGTGACTGCAGCCATGAAATTAAAAGATTCTTGCTCCTTGGAAGAAAATCTGTGACCAAGCTAGACAGCATATTAAAAAGCAGAGACATTACTTGGCCAACAAAGATCCATCTAGTCAAAGCTTCGGTTTTTCCAGTAGTCATGTATGGATGTGAAAGTTGGACCATAAAGAAGGCTGAGGATGGAAGAACTGATGCTTTCCAACTCTGGTATTGGAGAAGACTCTTGAGAGTCCCTTGAACTGCAAGGAGATCAAACCAGTCAATATTAAGGGAATCAACCCTGAATATTCATTGGAAGGACTGATGCTGAAGCTCCAATACTTTGGCTACCTGATGCAAAGAGCTGATGCATTGGAAAAGACCCTGATGTTGGGAAAGATAGAATAGAGGAGAAGGGGACAACAGAGGACGAGTTGGTTGGATGGCATCATCGACTCAATGGACATGGATTTGAGCAAGCTCCGGCAGGTGGTGAAGGACAGGGAAGCCTGGTGTGCTGCAGTCCATGGGTTCACAAAGAGTCAGACATGATTGGGTGACTGAACAACAGTACCAAGTACAAAACACAAATTTTGTGATTTTAGTGATTCCACATGTAGTTTAAATGCTCTTATACTTGCATTAAATCTGGCATTTAATGCAGATTAAATGTACAATATTATAATATTGTACAATATATATAATAATGTACAATATTGTACAATATATATAATAATGTACAATATAAAGATGTACAATAAACTGTGTACTAATGCTTTTAAATTTCTTTGCTTGAAAAGTGTTAACCTTTCAGTTGTGTTTGACCCTTTATGATACCATGGACTGTAGACTACAAGGCTCTTCTGACCATGGAATTTCCCAGGAAAGAATACTGGAGTGGGTTGCCATTCCCTTCTCCAGGGGATCTTCCCAACCCAGGGATTGCAGGCAGATTCTTTATTGTCTGGAGCCACCAGGGAGGCCCTTTCTTTGAACGAATGAATTGAAAAAAAACACTATGACAAGTCAAGAGAAAAACAACTGAAGAAAGGAAAATGTTAGTAATTTAATGACACATTTCCTTTACTTTTTGAAGACACACTTTCATTATACATTCAGCACCATAAATTATGTAGCAGGCCCTGGGTAATTAATATTACTGCAACAAGTGTTCATGATATAATAGCAACATAGTGCTGTAGATGAATGAATATTTGGATTCTTACAAATACACAAATCAAAATGACATCATTCATTCAATCCACATATCTCTAAATTATGTCTTGGGAGGAATTGAAAAATGAAATATAAAAAGAAATAGTGAATATTGACCTAGCTAAATGTCTGAAAGAAAAACTGCATGAGTAAATTTCAATAGTTTATTTTGTAACGAAAACTGAAATGTGGGTACTGACTTGCAGGTATGTTCTGGGAAATGGAAACCTCAGGGATCTGATGTTTCCTTGGTGATAGGTCTTTCTTTTCAAATCTATTGTCTTTGTTAATACAGAGATGAAAGCTTTGGGTGACGACTATTTCCTCATTCTGCTGGCTTCAACTTTTTCACAGTGCTAATAATTTGGAAATCAGATATGAAATGGTAGTATGGTATAACACTAAAGGAAGTTTGATAAAAAACTTACATGGAAGCATGAGTGAAAATATCATTCACTAAGTGTCTTATATTTGAGGACACAGATACTATATTTCCACTTGAAGTCTCTTCTTTAGGAAAACAAAGAACATTCTAGATATGCTTTCACCTTTATAAAACACTAATAATTTAATGTGAATGATTTTTTCTTTACATGGCAAAAATCTCTGATATATTGATCAAGTATTGTATTCTTTTTGATATAGGTGTTAGAATCATCAAGATTTTTCTCAGTCCAGTTCAGCCGCTCAGTCCAGCCGCTCAGTCATGTCCGACTCTTTGCAAACCCATGAACCTCAGCACACCAGGCCTCCCTGTCCATCACCAACTCCTGGAGTCCACCCAAACTCATGTCCATTGTGTTGGTGATGGTATCTAACCATCTCATTCTCTGTCTAATAGACAATTAATTTTATTTTTTTAATTTTAATGAGTCAAAGAAGTTTAATCTGTCACTTTTTAATGAAAAATTTATTAGTTTTATTGAAATAAGATTCACAAACCATAAAGTTCATCCTCTTAAAGTGTGTAATTCAATGATTTCTTGGTATGTTGACAGAAATGTACTACCATCACTGCAATCAGTTTAGATCATTCTCACCACCCCCAAAAGAAATATATTCATTAGCGGTCATTACCCATTCCCTTCCAGTCTCTCAGTTCTAAAAAATCACTTGTCCATGTGACTTTTTAAATCATATTATCTTTTAAGTATTTGAAGAGCTTTTAGAAGTTGCTAGTATGGGAAGGTGGCATATACAGGTTTCTACCTAAATGATCGATTAATTCAAAAACAAAAGTAACTCACGTTCCAAGATATGTTTTTTTAAAAATCCCTTTAAAAGATTGAAAATACGCAGGATTTTAAACACAGAATTAAGTTCTTTAATGTCATGAAGTTCTTTCTGCAATAACATTGATTTTCCTTTCAGCCATGAGGCTAGCAATGGTCAGCCAATCTGTCAGTTCAGTCGCTCAGTCATGTCCGACTCCTTGCAACTCCATGAATCACCACATGCCAGGCCTCTCTGTCCATCACCAACTCCCAGAGTCTACTCAAACTCATGTCCATCGAGTCGGTGATTCCATTCAGCCATCTCATCCTCTGTTGTCCCTTTCTCCTTCTGCACCCAATCGCTACCAGCATCAGGGTCTTTTCCAATGAATCAACTCTTTGCATAAGGTGGCCAAAGTATTAGAGTTTCAGCTTTAGCGTCAGTCCTTCCAATGAACACCCAGGACTGATCTCCTTTAGGATGGACTGGTTGGATCTCCTTGCAGTCCAAGGGACTCTCAAGAGTCTTCTCCAACACCACAGTTCAAAAGCATCAATTCTTTGGTGCTCAGCTTTCTTCACAGTCTAACTCTCACATCGATACATGACCACTGGAAAAACCATAGCCTTGATTAGACAGACCTTTGTTGGCAAAGTAATGTCTCTGCTTTTTTTTTTTTTTCAGGTTCAGTGAATGATACTGGATGCTTGAGGCTGGTGCACTGAGACGACCCAGAGGGATGGTATGGAAAGGAAGGAGGGAGGGGTGTTCAGGATGGGGAACACGTGTATACCAATGGTGGATTCATGTTGATGTATGGCAAAACCAATACAATGTCTCTGCTTTTGAATATGCTATCTAGGTTGGTCACAACTTTCCTTCCAAGGAGTAAGTGTCTTTTAATTTCATGGCTGCAATCACCATCTGCAGTGATTTTGGAGCCCCCCAAAATAAAGCCTGACACTGTTTCCACTGTTTCCCCATCTATTTCCCATGAAGTGATGGGACCAGATGCCATGATCTTCGTTTTCTGAATGTTGAGCTTTAAACCAACTTTTTCACTCTCCTCATTCACTTTCATCAAGAGGCTTTTTAGTTCCTCTTCACTTTCTGCCATAAGGGTGGTGTTATCTGCATATCTGAGGGTATTAATATTTCTCCCAGCAATCTTGATTCCAGCTTGTGCTTCTTCCAGCCCAGCGTTTCTCATGATGCAGGATGACAATATACAGCCTTGACATACTCTTTTTCTTATTCAGAACCAGTCTGTTGCTCCATGTCCAGTTCTAATTGTTGCTTCCTCACCTGCATATAGGTTTCTCAAGAGGCAGATCAGGTGGTCTGGTATTCCCATCTCTTGAAGAATTTTCCACAGTTTCTTGTGATCCACACAGTCAAAGGCTTTGGCATAGTCAATAAAGCAGAAACAGGTGTTTTTCTGGAACTCTCTTGCTTTTTTGATGATCCAGCAGATGTTGGCAATTTGATTTCTGATTCCTCTGCCTTTTCTAAAACCAGCTTGAACATCTGGAAGTTCACGGTTCACATATTGCTGAAGCCTGGCTTGGAGAATTTTGAGTATTACTTTACTAACGTGTGATATGAGTACAATTGTGTGGTAGTTTGAGCATTCTTTGACATTGCCTTTCTTTGAGATTGGAATGAAAACTGACCTATTTGAGTCCTGTGGCCACTGCTGAATTTTCTAAATTTGCTGGCATATTGAGTGCAGTGCTTTAATAACATCATCTTTCGTGATCTGAAATAGTTCCACTGGAATTCCATCACCTCCACTAACTTTGTTCATAGTGATGCTTTCTAAGGCCCACTTGACTTCACATTCCAGGATGTCTGGCTCTAGGTGAGTGATCACACCATCGTGATTATCTGGGTCATGAAGATCTTTTCTGTATAGTTCTTCTGTGTATTCTTGCCACCTCTTCTTAATATCTTCTGCTTGTGTTAGGTCCATACTATTTCTGTCCTTTATCGAGCCCACCTTTGCATGAAATGTTCCCTTGGTATCTCTAATTTTCTTGAAGAGATCTCTAATCTTTCCCATTCTGTTGTTTTCCTCCATTTCTTTGCATTAATCACTGAGGAAGGCTTTCTTAGTTCTCCTTGCTATTCTTTGGAACTCTGCATTCAAATGGGAATATCTTTCCTTTTCTCCTTTGCTTTTCACTTCTCTTCTTTTCACAGCTACTTCTAAGGCCTCCTCAGACAACCATTTCGCTTTTTTGCATTTCTTTTCTTTGGCGATGGTTTTGATCCCTGTCTCCTATGCAATGTCACGAACCTCCGCCTATAGTTCATCAGGCACTCTGTCTATCAGATCTAGTCCCTTAAATCTATTTCTCACTTCTACTGTGTAGTCATAAGGGGTTTGATTTAGGTCATTCCTGAATGGTCTAGTGGTTTTCCCTACTTTCTTCAATTTAAGTCTGAATTTGGCAATAAGGAGTTCATGATCTGAGCCACAGTCAGCTCCTGGTCTTGTTTTTGCTGACTGTATGGAGCTTCTCCATCTTTGGCTGCAAAGAATATAATCAATCTGATTTTGGTGTTGACCATCTGGTGATGTCCATGTGTAGAGTCTTCTCTTGTGTTGTTGGAAGAGGGTGTTTGCTGTGACCAGTGCGTTCTCTTTGCAAAACTCTATCAGCCTTTGCCCTGCTTCATTTCGTACTCCAAGGCCAAATTTGCCTGTTACTCCAGGTGTTTCTTAACTTCCAACTTTAGCAATGGTAGACCTCTCTAAAAGATGAGAAATAATTTGTAGTATTATACTTTCCTACTTTTATAAAAATATTTTCTGAGAAAACTACTTAAAGTCAATTATGTCTTCTTTTGGAGTTATCTAAGGCAAATTGTGTGCTTCTCTTGTGGCTCAGTTGTTAAAGGATCCACTTGTCATGTGGGAGACCTGAGAAATTGTATACTTTTTATGTAATTCAAGGTGATACACCTAATAGAATAAAATGGGTTATGCTGATGTCACATGTTTTCTTCTCCTTCCTTCCTTTTCCTCCCTCCCTTCTTTCCTTGCTTCTTTCCTTTCTTTTTTTAAAAATATCCATTCTTTCTGCTTTATTTAAACATGTGGGTACAGATATCTGTTCAGGATAGTCATTTTCCTAAGAATATGTACCTAGCAGTGTCTTGCTGGATCACATGATAGTTCTATTTTAAAGTATCTCTAGTGGGCAATTTCTACAGAAATTTCAAAAGCTGCTACTACTTACTCCCACCGATGGCACCAGCTTTTTCTACTACACAGAGTTAGTTGCTAGCTATTATCATTTATAGAATTTTGTAAGGGGTACTACCAGAGGCAGTGAGAACCACATCAACTCCATCCAAATGCTGGGACACTATCAACAGCTAAGACTTAAAGCATAAAAACAACTTTGTATTCCATTCAGGAAAGGGGTGAATTTCTTATTCCCTTTTTTTAAAAATATTCTAAATACAATCATGAATGCCTTTATAAAAGAGACAGACAGGGTCACAAAGGTAAGCCATGCAGGACAGACAGATTGAAGCAATGCCTGTACAAGCAAGGAATACCAAAGACTGTTGAAGTTACCACAAGTTAGTAAAGTAGCATGGAATAGATTCCTCTAGAGAGACTTCAGAAGGAACCAACACTGCCGACACTGTGATTTTGGACTTCTAGACTCTGTGAGCTTAGTCGCTCACTCGTTTTCAGTTCTTTGCAACCCCACGGTCTGTAGCCTGCCAGGCTACTCTTCCATAGGGATTCTCCAGGCCAGAATACTGAAGTGGGTTGCCATGCCCTTCTCCAGGGCATCTTCCCAAACCAGGGATCAAACCCAGGTTTCCTGCATTACAGGTGGATTCTTTAGCATGGATTCTGAGCCACCAGGGAAGCCCTCTGAACTCTAGGACTGTGAGAAAATAAGTTTCTGTTTATTTATTTATTTTTTTTTACCACTGAGCTGTGTGGTAATTTGTTATGACACCCCAGGAAACTGATACACATGACATATTACACTTGTTAAGTTTATTCAGGTCAATTATTTTCATTGACTCACAAGAATCATTTAAAGCATACATTGTTTTGATTTTATAGGTGAGAAAATAAGAATCAGAGTGCTATGTTGATTTTCCTAAGATAAAATAGTGAGATATTTGGAGGCTTAAGACAGTGGAGTTTCCACCTATCCAGAGCCATTCATTCACTCAGCAAATACTACTGAGTCCAGCTTTTGTTCCAGATACTGTGCTTTTCATTAACAAGAGAAGAAGATAATGAAGACATACTTCTTGTCATCAATTTACTTAGAGTCTATGCCATAACATGTATAAAATAATGCAAAAACTGTAGTGTAGAAACCTAATGAAGAAGGTATTTTTAAGTTATTTTGGGGTTGTGGGGAACTGGGTAATATTGTGAGCTGTGGGCTTAGGATACCAGAATTGAGTCAAAGAAAGAAAAATGCCAAAGTTAAACTAGGTTTAGCAGTGATTATTAATTGTAAAATGCACTAAATCTTTTAAAACATTTTCACAACTCACAGTTAGTGAGAGTGAATGTAAGTAAGTCACATACTCAAAGATGAGGAGGCTGGAATTTGATAATTTGGTAAGGCTGGGAATTGAACTCGTGTCCATTTCTGTGTGTCTGTATATACTGCTGTTTAGTATATCATACCACTGCTAGGGAATTTCATATAGTAAATTGTATTTCTCTTATCATGCATTTTATTTATTTTCACTTACTTATAAAAATAGAACATTGATCTCATACACTTCTGTGTTAGCACTAATCACTACTGTACTTGAAAGTGAAAGTCACTCAGTTCTGTCTGACTCTTTGCAACTCCATGAACTGTAGCCTGCCAGGCCCCTCTGTCCATGGATTTCTCCAGGCCAGAATACTGGAGTAGGTTCCCAATTCCTTCTCCAGGGGAATCTTCCCAATCCAGTGATTGAACCCGGGTCCCCTGCTTTGCAGGCAGATTCTTTGCCATATGAGCCACCAGGGAAGCTATACTTATATAGTTTCATATTTATTTATTTTATCTGTAGCAGGATCTAATTCACTATCATAAGGTACATTGTTATCGTTTCTTTTAGTTTCCCTTTGAGTAGTATATTTCCTCAATCTTTCTTTTTCATTCATTGGCTTACCATATTTTGAAGAATGTAAACCATTTATTTTGTAAAATGTCTCAGTCTGGGCTCTTCAGATGTTTTTTCATGATTAGAATCATGTGAATTTTGGCAAAAATACCATAGATTTGATGTTGGATCTGTGTCAGGGTATCTGACCAGAGGACACCTAGCAATGATTACATGAGTAGCAAACACCCATATCTTGGTTCCTCAAAATTATTATCCACTAAGAAGAACCAAGGATCTTTGGAGAAATGTCTAATTCCAGAGCTGGGTCTGGAAGTATTCAGAAGGATCCTGGAACAATTTGCTTTATCAGGAGGTAAGAAGATCCTTACTAGTCACGATTGTAAGACAAATGCACATAAAATTCAGTTTTAAAGGCTTTCACTGGACAAATATGTGAAACTTTGAACATTAAATTAAGAAGTAATAATACTGAGTCATAATCTATTGATTGAAATAAAAATTTGTGAGTCCATAATGCATAATTAAAGTTCTTTTAAAATAATGTATGTAGAACAGTTGTGTTTTTTTTTAATAAAAATTGTGAGTTCCAATAATCTGTCAGGCTAATGTACTACTTATGGATAGCAATTACCACAGTGACTGACATACAATAAGGACTCACTGCATAGTTACTTGTTATGTGAATATTTGAATGAATAAATAGATGAGCTATACATTTTTGCCGTGGCTTCATTTTTAAATCTTGTGACTTTGATTGAAGCATCTTATGCTTTTAGGTCAAAGTTACCCATGTACAAAATAAAGGCTGATGAAAACACTTGAAACCAGGATTCTGGATTAGATATTTTCATTATGTTCTTTCTAGATTTTTGAGTCTGTGTAACCCAGTTTGGGTCTTTCCTGAAGATACTTAATGGTATATCAAAAATATTTCCTGGGAATTTCTATTATTACAGCAAGATATTCATGATATGAATTAATGTTGAGTAGTACTCTACACAGTAATTATTTAGGCATAATTATGACCAACCTAGATAGCATATTCAAAAGCAGAGACATTACTTTGCTGACCAAGGTCCATCTAGTCAAGGCTATGGTTTTTCTTGTGGTCATGTATGGATGTGAGAGTTGGACTGTGAAGAAGGCTGAGCGCCGAAGAATTGATGCTTTTGAACTGTGGTGTTGGAGAAGACTCTTGAGAGTCCCTTGGACTGCAAGGAGATCCAACCAGTCCATTCTGAAGGAGATCAGCCCAGGGATTTCTTTGGAAGGAATGACACTAAAGCTGAAACTCCAATACTTTGGCCACCTCATGCGAAGAGTTGACTCATTGGAAAAGACGCTGATGCTGGGAGGGATTGGGGGCAGGAGGAGAAGGGGACGACAGAGGATGAGATGGCTGGATGGCATCACTGACTTGATGAACGTGAGTCTGAGTGAACTCTGGGAGTTGGTGATGGACAGAGAGGCCTGGCATGCTGCGATTCATGGGGTTGCAAAGAGTTGGACACGACTGAGCGACTGAACTGAACTGAACTGAGCTGAGGCATATCACTGCTATATTTTTTGTTACATTGGAAACTTGTTTTGCATTTACATATTTTACACTGTATTCATTTGTTTTGTGAATAAGATTCATATTTCATTACTTTCTCCATAGAAAAAGTTGGACTATAATTAAAGTAATTTATAATTAAGAATTATAAGAAACAGTACAAATGGAGACATTGAAAGGCTTATAAAGTATATTTATCTGAGGAATAGTTTTGCTGATCATTTTATAATTATGCTGACTTCTACACTGCAACTCATTTAAAACATTATATTTGATATAAGATCTATCTCCTTTATATCTTATTGTTAGTGTGTTAGTGTTAGTCGCTCAGTCGTGGCCGACTCTTTGTGACCCCATGGACTGCAACCCACCAGGCTCCACTGTCCAGGAGATTTTCCAGACAAGGATACTGGAGTGGGTTGCCATTTCCTTCTCCATCTTTATATCTTACACATTATTAAAGAGTGAAAGAGTGAATCATAACCTGGGTTATTGCAAAAGGTGAAATATGTGATTGAAGTTCCAAGGGAACAAAGAAAATCAAGGATGAAGAAATGATAAATAATATTATTGAAAGTCCAAAAGCCAAATTTAATCTAACTTAAGCCAAAGTAAACATTTATTGTAAAGGTGTGTGCATGTATGCTGCAGAGTCCAACACTTTGTGACCCCATAGACTGTAGCCCATCAGGCTCCTCTGTCCTTGGAATTTCCAAGAATACAGGAGTAGGTTGCCATTTCTTACTTCAATTGTAAGGGTAGTGAAATGTCTTATGGAAATCATGAAATAGAATGCAACTGGTCTCTGGGCCTTAGAAACAATTGAATTCAAATAATTGAACATTTATTAGAAATATTTTCCTATCTTGGGAATTCTCTCTCTTTGTCTTCTTGTCTCTGGTATATTTTTGTAGGAAACATGGTTTCTACATGAACATTCTCAGTTTTAAATCTCTTATACCACCAGGTATCTACCCCTAGACTGAATGTGGCTTGAAAGCATAGACTTGGAATAAACATTTCTTTGCTTTCTGTATCCATTTGGATAGAGGAGAAAAGTGGAAATTTTCGCATATATGTGTGCTAGTATACTAGAATTTCTTTTCTTTTTTTTTTTTTTTTTGCAGTTTTATTTATACTCATCTCACACGCTAGTAAAGTAATGCTCAAAATTCTCCAAGCCAGGCTTCAGCAATACATGAACCATGAACTTCCTGATGTTCAAGCTGGTTTTAGAAAAGGCAGAGGAATCAAAGATCAAATTGCCAACATCTGCTGGATCATCGAAAAAGCAAGAGACTTCCAGAAAACCATCTGTTTCTGCTTTATTGACTATGCCAAAGCCTTTGACTGTGTGGATCACAGGAAACTGTGGAAAATTCTGAGAGAGATGGGAATACCAGACCACTTGACCTGCCTCTTGAGAAATCTGTATGCAGGCCAGGAAGCAACAGTTAGAACTGGACATGGAACAACAGACTAGTTCCAAATAGGAAAAGGAATACGTCAAGGCTGTATATTGTCACCCTGCTTATTTAACTTATATGCAGAGTACATCATGAGAAATGCTGGACTGGAAGAAACACAAGCTGGAATCAAGATTGCTGGGAGAAATATCAATAACCTCAGATACGCAGATGACACCACCCTTATGGCAGAAAGTGAAGAGGAACTCAAAATCCTCTTGATGAAAGTGAAAGAGAAGAGTGAAAAAGTTGGCTTAAAGCTCAACATTCAGAAAACGAAGATCTTGGCATCTGGTCCCATCACTTCATGGGAAATAGATGGGGAAACAGTGTCAGACTTTATTTTTTTGGACTCCAAAATCACTGCAGATGGTAATTGCAGCCAGGAAATTAAAAGATGCTTACTCCTTGGAAGAAAAGTTATGAGCAACCTAGATAGTATATTCAAAAGCAGAAATATTACTTTGCCGACTAAGGTCCGTCTAGTCAAGGCTATGGTTTTTCCAGTGGCCATGTATGGATGTGAGAGTTGGATTGTGAAGAAGACTGAGTGCTGAAGAACTGATGCTTTTGAAGTGTGGTGTTGGAGAAGACTCTTGAGAGTCCCTTGGACTGCAAGGAGATCCAACCAGTCCATTCTGAAGGAGATCAACCCTGGGATTTCTTTGGAAAGAATGATGCTAAAGCTGAAACTCCAATACTTTGGCTACCTCATGCGATGAGTTGACTCATTAGAAAAGACTGTGATGCTGGAAGGGATTGAGGGCAGGAGAAGAAGGGGATGACAGAGTATAAGATGGCTGGATGGCATCACTAACTTGATGGACATGAGTCTGAGTGAACTCCGGGAGTTGGTGATGGACACGGAGGCCTGGTGTGCTGTGATTCATGAGGTTGCCAAGAGTCGGACATGACTGAGCGACTGAACTGAACTGTACTGATTTATATAGTTTTGACTGTGATGGGTGTTCATTGCCTCATGGCCTTTTCTCTAGTTGCAGCGAGTGGGGATTACTCTCTAGTTGCAGTATGTGGACTTTCCATTGAAGTGGCATCTCTTGTTGTGGAGCACAGGCTCTAGGACGCTGAAGCTTCATAGCTGTGGCATATAGCCTCTGCAGTTGTGATTTCTGGGCTCTAGAACATGGGCTCACTAGTTACGGCATACAGGCTTAGTTGCTCTGCAGCATGTGAGATCTTCTTGGACCAGGGATCTAACCCTTGTTTCCTGCAGTGGAAGGCAGATATTTTTTTTACTACTGAGCCACCAGGGAAGCCCCACTAGCAATTATTGAGTGCACATAGTGTCCCAGGTGCTTAATGTTGAGTAAATCTGTGAAGCAGTTATTATCCACAGTTTTCAGATGAGGAAATAAAAGCTCTGAGAAAGTACATAAAATGCTCATGGCATTTAGTAGGGTGGTGGAAACATCATTTGAACTCATATTGATTTGACTCTAAACAAATGTTCGTTTTCCCTCAAGTTAAATAAAAAACATTCACATGTTTCTAATAGACAAACTAAGAAAAAAGATTAAGATTTAAATATTTAGAGAAAAAGGGAATAAGAGTTTTTAAAAAACATGGAAATTGAGTTGTTTTCTATTAAATACATGTATTAGAGTTTAAGTTCTGCCTTAATGAAGGAATAGGGACTGAATTTGACCTTCACACCTTAAAACATTAAAAACTGGGTAAAATATTTAACATGTAATTTTTAAACATTGGACAGCAGGCAGCACAGTAATATGGTCTCTGATAAAAAGAAAACAAACAAAAGTGATCATTATCTTACACAAACTTTCTTCCTGAAGATTTATTCCCGGTCGTAAAGCAAAAAGAGTAAATTAAGACTCTCCAAAAAAATAGAAACAGTAGCATGTATATATGTATATAGAAACAGATTTATTTTAAGGAATTGGTTTATCATTATGGAGGCTGACAAGTGCCAAATTCTGTAGAGTGAATAGTTGGGGTAGAGACTCAGGGAAGAGTCAATGCTGCAGTTCAGTTCTTAAGGCCATCTGTTCTTGTTTTACCAGTCTTGTTTAACCCAGGCCTTCAACTGATTAGATAAGGCCGACTAGCATTACTGGCACCCCACTCCAGTACTCTTGCCTGGAAAATCCCATGGACGAGGAGCCTGATAGGCTGCAGTCCATGGGGTCGCTAAGAGTTGGGCACGACTGAGCGACTTCACTTTCACTTTTCACTTTCATGCATGGGAGAAGGAAATGGCAACCCACTCCACTGTTCTTGCCTGGAGAATCCCAGGGACGGGGGAGCCTGGTGGGCTGCCATCTATGGGACAGAGTCAGACACGACTGAAGCTACTTAGCAGCAGCAGCAGCATTATAGAGGGCTATCTGCTTTACTATGAGTCCACCAATTTAACAGTTAATTTCAATGAATTGATAAACTTGACTTCATTAAAATTAGACATTTCTGCACAGTGAAATATCCTGCCAAAAGAATGAAAAGATAAGACATAGACTGGGAGACAATATCTGCAAAACATATATCTGAAAATGTATTGTCCAAAATATACAGAAAAACTCCTAAAACACAACAATAAGAAAACAAACAATATGATTAAAAAATGGGTCAAAGGCCTTAACAAACACCTTACCAAAGAAGATATGCAGTGTAATATACATACAGTAGAATATAAATAGGGTGAAATATTTTTTAGTCCTTTAAAAGGAACAACGTACTGTTTGTACCATAACACTGTACAATGCATGTCTTTAACTCTTCATTTTCATCTGCAAAATATAAACAGCGTATATGTAAAATGGGAGCAAATAAGAAATTTTACTTTATCTTTTGGCAAAAAGTATCCTGTATCTTTCAAGTTCCCTACATGCTATGACTAATTCTAGTGATTCTCATACTTCAACTTGCTAGCTGCAATAGGAAACGTTATATGGTTAATATATTCTATAATTTCTTAATACATGTTTAAATTCTAGGGGAATTATGTTTCCTCTTATTTACCAGAAAAATTGTTTTGGTTCTTTAACCCAAAGGCTTGACTTTTTGATTCTTACCTGCCATGGCATTTTATAATTTATGCGGTTCGTAACAGGCCTTTCTTTTTTGCTTCAAATGGAAATCAACTACTGTTGTGAAACATTCACAGGCCTAGACTTTTTATTTCCCAAAAGTCTAATTTTGTATTAACATTCTGTAAATTATTGGCTTTTAATAGCCTTAGAAGAGAGCTTTCCCAAGAAAGAAAACATAAAACATCAGAGTCATGAGATCTGGAATCTTTTTATATCAATGTCCAGTGTTTTGATCTGGTTCTGTTTAACATTTTATTAGTAAAATCCTATATACTGGAAGAGTAGATGATCAAACTCCTTCCCTTCCCCTCTTTCTGTCTCCATGCCCTACATAAACAAACCCCAAATATCTTTCCTTCAAATCTCATATGTTGAAGTTTTACTCATCATTTAATGTCTGATAAAACTACACTCTTTCTATAAAAACTTTATCTTCTCAATCAATTGGAAATCTCTGATTATCACCATTTTATAATTATTATTATCAATAGATTTTCTTGGACAATTTTATCAGATACTCAAAAGATAAAGACTAAGCATCATGCATATATTTACTTTATCTGACTTAAACTTAGTAGTTAATGTATGTTGATACAATAGCATGATACACTTTATTTTTCAAGCCCAGTGGAATATTCACTGATATAAACCATATCCTGGGCTACAAAGCAAACGTCAACAAATGAAAACTACTTGTAAAGTTTATATTATGTTCTATTAAAATAATAATCAAATAGAAATTGATAATAGAAAGCCAAGTGGAAAGTCTCTATAATGTTGTTGCTATTTAGTTGCTAAGTCATTTTTGACTCTTCCACGACTCCATGGACAATAGCCCACCAGACTCCTCTGCCCACAGGACTTTTCCAGGCAAGAATACTGGATCGTCATTTCCTTTTCCAGGGGATTTTCCTGACCCAGAGATCAAACTCATGTCTGCTGCATTGCAGGCAGATTCTTTGCTGCTGAGCCACTGGGGAAGGCCTTTCTATACATGGTAATAGCCTAAATAATCTATGGGTCAAGGAAGAAATCTCAAAGAAAATAAAATATATCTAGAACTAAATAAAAATGAAAATACAGCATATTAAAATATTTGACATTCAACTAAAGCCTTCAATCAATAATGTTGTTTCCACTTAAAAAAAAAAAAAAGAAACCAAGTATAATAAAAAATACCCAAAACAAGAATAAGAAAAAAATAATAAAGACACAAGCAAAATCAATGCAAATGAAAACAAGAAAATCAATGGAAACAAAGCTGATTAATCAGAAAAAATAAAATTGATAAAGCTCTACTTTTAAGTCTGACAAATAAAATAATAGCAAAGACAAAAATAGCTAATATCAATAATGGAACAAGAAGTATTACTACAGATCTTATAGTCATTGAAAGCATGATAGAACACTACAATTTTACCATGATAAATTCAGTTTAGAAGAAATAGACATATTTCTCAAAACCCCAAAAATACTAAGGCTCAATAAAGATAAAATAGTCAACTAAAATAATCCTATTAACTTTAAAGAAATTGAATTTATAATTTAAAAGCTCTCCAAAGAGAAACAAGACCTGGATGTTTCACTGAAAAAAATCTACCAAACGGTTAAATACAACAATTTTATACAATCTCTCAGTTCAGTTCAGTCACTCAGTCGTGTCTGATTCTTTGCAACCCCATGGACTGCAGCACGCCAGGCTTCCCTGTCCTTTACCATCTCCCTGAGTTTGCTCAAACTCATGTCCATCAAGTCAATATGCCATCCAACCATCTTATCCTCTGTTGTCCCCTTCTCTTTCTGCCTTCAATCTTTCCCAACATCAGGGTCTTTTCCAATTAGACAATTCTTTGCATGAAGTGGTCAATATATTGGAGTTTCAGCTTCAGTGTCAGTCCTTCCAATGAATATTCAGGGCTGATTTCCTTTAGGATTGACTGGTTTGATCTCCTTGCAGTCCAAGGGACTCTCAAGAGTCTTCTCCAACACCACAGTTCAAAAGCATCAATTCTTTAGCACTCAGCTTTCTTTATAGTCTAGCACTCACATCTATACATGACTACTGGAAAAAACATAGCTTTGACTAGATGGACCTTTGTTGGCAAAGTAATGTCTAATATGCAGCTTTCTAATATGCTGTCTAGGTTGGTCATAATTTTTCTTCCAAGGAGCAAGATCTTTTAATTTCATGGTTGCAGTCACCATTGGCAGTGATTTTGGAGCCCCCCCAAAGTAAAGTCTGTCACTGTTTCCATTGTTTCCCCATCTATTTGCCATAAAGTGATGGGACCAAATGCCATGATCTTCATTTTCTGAATGTTGAGTTTTAAGCCAACTTTTTCTCTCTTCTCTTTCACTTTCATCAAGAGGCTTTTCAGTTCTTCACTTTCTGCCATAAGGGTGATGTCATCTGCATATCTGAGGTTATTGATAATTCTCCTAGCAATCTTGATTCCAGCTTGTGCTTCATCCAGCCTACCATTTTGCATGATGTACTCTGCATATAAGTTAAATAAGCAGGGTTACAATATACAGTCTTGACACCCTCCTTTCCCAATTTAAACCAGTCTGTTGTTCCTTGTCCAGTACTAACTGTTGCTTCTTGAGCTGCATGCAGATTTCTCAGGAGGCAGGTCAGGTGGTCTGATATTCCCATCTCTTAAAGAATTTTCCACAGTTTATTGTGATCCACACAGTTAAAGGCTGTGGTTTAGTCAATAAAGCAGAAGTAGATGTTTTGCTGGAACTCTGTTTTTTTCAATGATCCAGCAATCTCAATCTCTTCAGACAATCTTTTGAAGCAATACCAATAATATAATCCAACAACACAATGTCTTTCAGAACATAAAAGAGCATAGAACATTTCCCAACACATTTTATGGGCTTCGATTTTGCTAAGATGGTAAAGAATCTGCCTGCAATGCAGGGGACCTGGGTTTGATCCCTGGGTTGGGAAGATCTCCTGGAGCAGGGAAAGGGTACCTAATCCAGTATTCTGGCCTGGATAATTCCATGGACTGTTTAGTTCATGGGGTCTCAAAGAGTCAGACATGCCTGAGCTACTTTCACTAATACTAACTAGTATCAACATGATATCAAAACCAGGTGAAGATGATACAAAATAAAAAGAAAAGAAAGAGGAAAAAAAATTTACAGATCAGTATCTTCCATGAACTTACACATAAAAACTGTCAACAAAATATTAGAAAATTGAATCCAGAAATGTATAAAAAGAAAAATACATAATAACTAAGTAAAATCTACTCTAGGTGTGAAAGTCTGCTTCAACATTTGAAAATCAATCAATTTAATTCACCATATCAACAAGCTGTAAAAGAAAAATCAAGTCACGTATCATTTGACAAATGAAAAGCATTTTAGAAAATCCAGCATTAATTCATGACAAAAACTAAACCTGTTAGTAATAGACAGGAGTTACCTCAACCTGAGAAAAGCACATGCTAAATGCCCAGCTACCATCACATAGCAGGAGTCAGAGACTTGTTTTCAAGATAGATCACACGCTGGGCCACAGCAAGTCTCAATAAATTTAAGAAAACTAAAATCACACCAAGTATTTCTTTTTTGATCACAACACAATGAGATTAGAAATCAACTACAAGAAGAAATAAAAAAAGGCTGAGAGGAGCTACCCCACATCTGAGGTAAGGACCAGCAGCTGCACTTTGCTGAAGCAGCCATGAAGAGATACCCCACATACAAGGTAAGAGAAACCCAAGTAAGATGGTAGGCACTGAGAGAGGGCATCAGGGACAGAAAGACTGAAACCACAATCACAGACAACAGGCCAATCTGATCACACAGACCACAGCCTTGTCTAACTCAGTGAAACTAAGCCATGCTGTGTGGGGCCACCCAAGACGGACGGGTCATGGTGGAAAGGTCTGACAGATGTGGTCCGCTGGAGAATGGAATGGAAAACCACTTCAGTATTCTTGCCTTGAGAACCCCATGAACAGTATGAAAAGTCAAAAAGATAGGACACTGAAAGATGAACTCCCCAGGTCGGTAGGGGCCCAATATGCTATTGGAGATCAGTTGAGAAATAACTCCAGAAAGAATGAAGGGATGGAGCCAAAGCATAAACAACACCTAGTTGTGGATAGGACTGGTGATAGAAGCAAGGTTCGGTGCTATAAAGAGCAATATTGCATAGGAACCTGGAAGGTTAAGTCCATGAATCAAGGCAAATTGGAAGTGGTCAAGCAGGAGACGACAAGAGTGAACATTGACATTCTAGGAATCAGTGAACTAAGATGGACTGGAATGGGTGAATTTAACTCAGCTGACTATTATATCTACTGCTGTGGGCAGGAATCCCTTAAAGAAATGGAGTAGCCATCATAGTCAACAAAAGAGTCCGAAATGCAGTACTTGGATGCAATCTCAAAAATGACAGAATGCTCTCTGTTCATTTCCAAGGCAAACCATTCAATATCACGGTAATCCAAGTCTATGCCCTGACCAGTAATGCTGAAGAAGCTGAAGTTGAATGGTTCTATGAAGACCTACAAGACCTTCTAGAACTAACACCCAAAAAAGATGTCCTTTTCATTATAGGGGACTGGAAGGCAAAAGTAGGAAGTCAAGAAATACTGGAGTAACAGGCAAATTTGGCCTTGGAGTACAGAATGAAGCAGGGCAAAGGCTAATAGAGTTTTGCCCAGAGAACGCACTGGTCATAGCAAACACTCTCTTCCAACAACACAAGAGAAGACTCTACACATGGACATCACCAGATGGTCAACACCGAAATCAGATTGATTATATTCTTTGCAGCCAAAAGTGGAGAAGCTCTATACAATCAGCAAAAACAAGACCAGGAGCTGACTGTGGCTCAGATCATGAACTCCTTATTGCCAAATTCAGACTTAAATTGAAGAAACTGGAGAAAACCACTAACCTATTCAGGTATGGCCTAAATCAAATCCCTTATGATTATACAGTGGAAGTGAGAAATAGATTTAAGGACTAGATCTGATAGACAGAGTGCCTCATGAACTATGGATGGAGGTTCATGACATTGTACAGGAGACAATAATCAAGACCATCCACAAGAAGAAGAAATGCAAAAAAGCAAAATGGCTGTCTGAGGAGACCTTACAAATAGCTGTGAAAAGAAGGTAAGTGAAAAGCAAAGGAAAAAAGGAAAGGTATACATTTGAATGCAGAATAGAGATAAGAAAGATAATAGAGAGATAAGAAAGCCTTCCTCAGCGATCAATGCAAAGAAATGGAGGAAAACAACAGAATGGGAAAGAGTAGAGATCTCTTCAAGAAAATTAGAGATACCAAGGGAATATTTCATGCAAAGATGGGCTCAATAAAGAACAGAAATGGTAGGGACCTAACAGAAGCAGAAGATATTAAGAAGAGGTGGCAAGAATCCACAGAAGAACTGTTCAAAAAAGACCTTCATGACCCAGTAATCATGAGGGTGTGATCACTCACCTAGAGCAGGACATCCTGGAGTGTCAAGTCAAGTGGGCCTTAGGAAGCACAATTATGAACAAAGCTAGTGGAGGTGATGGATTCCAATTGAGCTATTTCAAGTCCTGAAAGATGATGCTGTGAAAGTGTTGCACTCAATATGCCAGCAAATTTGGAAAACTCAGCAGTGGCCACAGGACTGGAAAAGGTCAGTTTTCATTTCAATCCCAAAGAAAGGAAATGCCAAAGATTGCTCAAACTACTGCACAATTGCACTCATCTCGGAGAAGGCAATGGCACCCCACTCCAGTACTCTTGCCTGGAAGATCTTATGGACACAGGAACCTGGTGGCCTGCAGTCCATGGGATCGCTAAGATTCGGACATGACTGAACGACTTCACTTTCACTTTTCACTTCCATGCATAGGAGAAGGAGATGGCAACCCACTCCACAGTTCTTGCCTGGAGAATCCCAGGGGCGGCAGAGCCTGGTGGGCTGCCATCTATGGGGTCACACAGAGTCGGACACAACTGAAGCAACTCAGCAGCAGCACACACTAATAAAGTGTTACTTAAAATTCTCCAAGACAGGCTTCAGCAATACGTGAACTGAATTTCCAGATGTTCAAGCTGGTTTTAGAAAAGGCAGAGGAACCAGAGATCAAATTGCCAACATCTGCTGGATCATTGAAAAAGCAAGAGAGTTCCAGAAAAATGTGTATTTCTGCTTTATTGTCTATGCCAAAGCCTTTGACTCCGTGGATCACAATAAACTGTGGAAAATTCTTCAAGAGATGGGAATACCAGACCACCTGACCTGCCTCTTGAAAAACGTGTATGCAGGTCAGGAAGCAATGGTTAGAACTGAACATGGAACAACAGACTGGTTCCAAATAGGAAAAGGAGTACGTCAAGGTTTGTTTATTATCACCCTGATTATTTAACTTTTATGCAGAATACATCATGAGAAACGCTGGGCTGGAGGGAGCACAAGTGGGAATCAAGATTGCCAGGAGAAATATCAATAACCTCAGACATGCAGATGACACCACACTTATGGCAGAAAGTGAAGAAGAACTAAAGAGCCTCTGGATGAAAGTGAAAGAGCAGAGTGAAAAAGTTGGCTTAAAACTCAACATTCAGAAAACTAAGATCATGGCAAGATCATGGCATCCAGTCCCATTCAGTTCAGTTCAGTTCAGTCGCTCAGTCGTGCCCAACTCTTTGTGACCCCATGAATCGCAGCACACCAGGCTTCCCTGTCCATCACCAACTCCCGGAGTTCACTCAGATTCATGTCCATCGAGTCAGTGATGCCATCCAGCCATCTCATCCTCAGTTGTCCCCTTCTCCTCCTGCCCCCAATCCCTCCCAGCATCAGCGTCTTTTCCAATGAGTCAACTCTTCGCATGAGGTGGCCAAAGTACTGGAGTTTCAGCTTTAGCATCATTCCTTCCAAAGAAATCCCAGAGCTGATCTCCTTCAGAATGGACTGGTTGGATTTCCTTGCAGTCCCATTACTTCATGGCAAATAGATGGGGAAACAGTGGAAACAGTGTCTCACTTTATTTTCCTGGGCTCCAAAATCACTGCAGATGGTGTTTGCAGCCATGAAATTAAAAGACGCTTACTCCTTGGAAGAAAATTTATGACCAACCTAGACAGCATATTAAAAAGCAGAGACATTACTTTGTCAACAAAGGTCCGTCTAGTTAAGGCTGTGGTTTTTCCAGTGGTCACGTATGGATGTGAGAGTTGGACTATAAAGAAAGCTGAGTGCATAAGAATTGATGTTTTTGAACTGTGGTGTTGGAGGACTCTTGAGAGTCCCTTGGACTGCAAGAAGATCCAACAAGTCCATTCTAAAGGAGATCAGTCCTGGGTGTTCATTGGATGGACTGATGTTAAAGCTGAAATTCCAATATTTTGGCCATCTGATGAGAAGAGTTGACTCATTTGAAAGACCCTGACCCCAACTACTTATATTAACCTAGAACTCCTAATCAGTGGAATGAACTGATAAAAACAATAAAAGGAATAAATTGTTCCTTTTTCCATGTGATATGTTTTTCTATATTGAAAATCTCAAGGAATCTACAAAAAGATTATTAGAACTATTCAGTGACTTCAATATGGTTGCAGGATTCATGAGCGTCACATGAAAATCAATTATATTTTTATATACTAAAATACACATGAAAATCCACATTTTTTAAAACTACAATTTACATTTGTTCCCTCAAAGTAAAATTCTTATGCATAAATGTAATAAAACATTTAAAGGTTGTATAGCTTCAAAATTACAAAACATTGATGAAAGAAATCAGAGAACATAATGGTTTCATGATTTATGAATTCATGTTCATGGATCATAACACTTGACATTATGAAGATGCCAATTGTCTTTGAATTATTCTGTAGTTCTAATGCAATTCTGTAAAACAATATGTCAAAGACATACTTGATCTTAGTCAATTTATGTACTTTATTTATATACAGAAATTGGCATTTTATCTATATTTACAGGCATAAATTTTCACAGTTTAACTCCCTCAAAGTCATTAAATTTCTTCTCCCATTTTATATTGGTATGGCCTAACAATTACTCAGTTAACCTTTTGCTGAGTTAAAAGTGTTAAATGTCATTTGGGATTAAGTAGCCTATAGATTTTGGCTGATTTATAACTTATGACATTTTAAAAAACTGCTATATAATAATATTTTCAATGCATAGATTTTGACTTTTATTTTTTCACCTTTTTATTTGGCAATAGAATGATTAACAGAAATGAGAGAGGTTTGTGAATTCTGAGAAGATCCTCGGTTTTATTTGCTGCTTTAGTTAGCAAATCTTGTGCTTTTTACCACAGATGTTAAAGCTGTTTATTTTTAAATGTTTAGAATCGTATCTTCTTCTTCTGATCTTTAACATTCAAAATGCTTAGAGAATCTAGATCCAAAAATATGCCATTGCCATTAAATAAAATCTGAATCTGAGTTTTTTAGGACTATATCTCTTTAGTCAGATAAAGATTTACTCCAACTTTTTTCTCCCTGGATCTGGTAGAATGGGAAGTATATTTTTGCTCCTTGGCTCGAATGAAGGAATGGTTCACATTTATCTAATATAGTTTATTTTTACAAATGGTCTCAAAAATGAGGTAATCAGACATTGAGGCAACATATAGAAGTTATTATCATAACAAATTTATATATTTATGTGCATTCTTTCTCTTCTTTATAAATCTGTGAGGCCCTTGGTGCTATCTATGCCTTACATATAAGACCTCTCAGCAGAAACTGAGAGGTCAATGTTTTATTTGATGCCTCAGTAAATCAGAGGATACTCTCATACTGAAATCTGTTCAAGCAAAAAAAACAGAAAAAGTTAATTTATTGTTTCACATAACTGAAAACTCCAGGGACAAATTTAGCTATCAGGAAAACTGAATCAAAGATCAGAAGTCATGATGGGAGGAGGGGTTCATGATGGGGAACACGTGTATACCTGTGGTGGATTCATGTTGCTGTATGGCAAAACCAATACAATATTGTAAAGTAATTAACCTCCAATTAAAATAAATAAATTTACATTAAAAAAGAAGTCTGTCTCTGTCCCTCAATTCAGCTGTCCTGTGTTATCACCTCATCTTTAAAGAGATTCTCCCCACCGAACAGCCTCTGACAAGCTCACACATATCATATTGCACTGTAAACCTAGTGAGGAAGAGTGTTTCTCCTTCTAATACTTCCTGTTAAATTTTAAAGATTGATGATAAGCTGGAGTGAATCATATGTTGATCCCTAAACCCTTTATTATAGAAGCATATGTGTTTCTCTGAGATGTGCACACCCCAACTCCACCCAAAGCCATGGACAGAATGCAGCACTGGGAATTTTCTTTATGGAAATTCAGGATTTATTAATAGAAAATGGTTAATAGGTGCCAGGCAAGCAGAAATGAGATTTTCAAACAATACATGTGCATGCATGCTAAGTTGCTTCAATCATGTCTGTTTTTTTGTGACTCTATAGATGATAACCCTCTGGACTTCTCTGTCCATAGGACTCTCCAGGCAAGAATACTGGAGTGGGTTGCCATACCCTCCACTGGGAAATCTTCCCAACTCAGGGATCCAGCTCTCTTTAATCTCTTGCATTGGCAGGTGGGTTCTTTACCACTAGCGCCACCTGGGAAGCCACAAAACAATACACATCCAACACAAAAACACCTGAAATGAAGTAATGAAAGCAAATAAATAATAAAAGCAAAACACGAAGAATTAAAGAATATTCTGGGATTTTCATTTGAAAGAGCAATGTTGGAGTTATAGTTCTGGCACTTTAAAGCCATGTGGACTTAAATAAATGACATATACTCTATGAAATTTAATTTCTTTGTGAAATTAGTTTAATTTTTAGGAATAAACAAAATGTTTATAATCCACTAATGAGATAATTGTATATAGAGAAAAATCCAAAAGCATTTAAAAATAGAATAGAATAATGTAACAGTTCAGAATGTTTCTTGGAACTTAATAGATATAAAAATTAACCATAGCTTTATGATTTAATAAATGGTGCAATAGTGAATTAAAAAAATATACCATCTTAAATACTATCAAAAATGTAAAGCATTTAAGAAAAATGTCTGACAAATATGTATGACTGCTGCTGCTGCTGCTAAGTCGCTTCAGTCATGTCTGACTCTGTGCGACCCCATAGACGGCAGCCCATCAGGCTCCCCCGTCCCTAAGATTCTCCAGGCAAGAACACTGGAGTGGGTTGCCATTTCCTTCGCCAATACATGAAAGTGAAAAGTGAAAGTGAAGTCGCTCAGTCGTGTCCAACTCTTAGCCACCCCATGGACTGCAGCCTACCAGGCTCCTCCATCCATGGGATTTTCCAGGCAGGAGTATTGGAGTCGGGTGCCATTGCCTTCTCCCAATATGTATGACACCTCCATACAAAAAGAAATTTAAAAATTAAGTCAGGTGTCAGGTTTATAAGGCTATAATTTCAGTTCAATTCAGTTCAGTCGCTCAGTCGTGTCTGACCCTTTGCAAACCCATGGACTGCAGTACGCCAGGCTTCCCTGTCCATCACCGAATCCTGGAGCTTGCTCAAACTCATGTCCATCAAGTTGGTATGCCATCCAAACATCTTATCCTCTGTCATCCCCTTCTCCTCCCACCTTCAATCTTTCCCAGCATCAACGTTTTTTCCAATGAGTCAGTTCTTCACATCGGGTGGCCAAAGTGTTGGAGTTTCAGCTTCAGCATCAGTCCTTCCAATGAATATTCAGGACTAATTTCATGGAGGATTGACTGGTTAGATCGCCTTGCAGTCCAAGGGACTCTCAAGAGTCTTCTCCAACACCACAGTACAAAAGCATCAATTCTTCAGCACTCAGCTTTCTTTTTAGTCCAATTCTCATGACCACTGGCAAAACTATAGCCTTGACTAGACAGAACTTGTTGGCAATGTAATGTTTCTGCTTTCTAATATGCTGTTTAGGTTGGTCATAACTTTTCTTCCAAAGAGTAAGCATCTTTTAATTTCATGGCTGCAGTCATTATCTGCAGTGATTTTAGAGGCCCCCCAAATAAAGTCTGTCACTGTTTTCATTGTTTCCCCATCTATTTGCCATGAAGTGATGGGACCATATACCACAAGCTTAGTTTTCTGAATGTTGAGTTTTAAGCCAACTTTTTCACTCTCCTCTTTCACTTTCATCAAGAGATTCTTTAGTTCTCTGCTTTCTGCCATAAGGGTGGTGTCATCTGCATATCTGAGGTTACTGATACTTCTCCTACCAATCTTGATCCCAGCTTGTGCTTCATCCAGCCTGTCATCTATCAGTGTCATATCTTTTTGCTTTTTCATACTGCTCATGGGGTTCTCAAGGCAAGGATAGTGAAGTGGTTTGCCATTCCCTTCTCCAGTGGACCACGTTTTGTCAGAACTCTCCAGAATGACCCATCTGTCTTTGGTGGCCCCACATGGCATGACTCATAGTTTCATTGAGTTAGACAAGGCTGTGGTCCATGTGATCAGTTTAATTAGTTTTCTGTGATTGTGGTTTTCATTCTGTCTGCCCTATGATGGATTAAGATAAGAGATTTATGAAGGCTTCATGATGGGAGAGACTGACATTGAGGGAGACATGGGTGGGGCCATGTTCATTAAATCTTTAATCCAACTTTCTGGTGATGGACAGGGCTGGGTTCCCTCCCTATTGTTTGACCTGAGACCAAACTATTGTGGGGGTAATGAAGATAATGACGACCTCCTTCAAAAGGTCTTGTGCAAGCACTGTGGTATTCAATGTCCCTGACCCTGCAACAGGCCACTGTCGACCCACACCTCTGCCAGAGACTCCTGGACACTCACAGGCAGGTCTGCGTCAGTCTCTTGTGGGGTCACTGCTTCTTTCTCCTGGGTCCTGGTGTGCACAAGGTTTTTTCTGCCTTCCAAGAGTCTCTTTCCTCAGTCTTGCATAAGTTCTCTAATCAAATCCCACTGGTCTTCAAAGTCAAATTCCCTGGGGGTTCTCAGTCCCTTTGCCATGTCCCCAGGTTGGGAAATCTGTTGTGGAAATAATTCATGTGCAATAAATTTTTCTTTTATCCAAGTACAATTCTATGATTTTTAACAAATGCATGTGGTTGTGTAACCACTAGCACAATAAAGAGAGTCACCATTTACATCACCCCCCAAAATGCTCAAATGTTCCTGTGTAAATCTACTGTCCCCAAATCTAACCCTTGGTTACCACTGTTCTTTTTTGTTTTTGTGCTTACCATTTTGGCTTTGCCAGAACATCTTATTAATGGAATAATACAGTTTGTGGCTTTTTGAATTTGGCTCCTCTCACTTAGCATCATGTATTTGCTAGCTAACCATGTGCTACATGCATCAATAAATCCTTCCATTTTATTGCTGAATAGAATTGCATTGCATACTGTTCCACAGTTTGTTTATCCATTTAACAGTTCACAGACATCTGCATTGTTTCTAGTTGTTGGCAACTATCAACACTGCAATAAACTTTCCCATACAGTTCTTTTTCTTTTTTTAAATTTTTCTTGTGAACATGTATTTTATTCCTCTTGAGAAAGCACACAGGAGTGAGATTTCTGAGTCAAATCATTGTCTAAGTTGGAGAAAACTGACATCACATGTCTATACTAATTTGCATTCCCACTAACAATATATAAATATTCCAGTTGCTACACATTCTTGCCAGTACCCAGTACTCTGTTCTATTTTAGTCATTCTAATAAAGGTATAATAATATTTCATTGTGATTTAAATTTGCATGTCCTTAATGACTGATAGTCGCAGAAGGTAATGGCGCCTCACTCCAGTACTCTTGCCTGGAAAATCCCATGGATGGAGGAGCCTGGTAGGCTGCAGTCCATGGGGTCGCTAAGAGTCGGACACGACTGAGCGACTTCACTTTCACTTTTCACTTTCATGCATTGGAGAAGGAAATGGCAACCCACTCCAGTGTTCTTGCCTGGAGAATCCCAGGGATGGGGGAGCCTGGTGGGCTGCTGTCTGTGGGGTCGCACAGAGTCGGACACGACTGAAGCGACTTAGCAGCAGTAGCAATGACTGATAGTAGTGAGCAGACTTTCATGTTTTTACTTGTTACCTGTGCATCATCTTTGATTAAGTTTCTTTATACCTTGAACTATTTTCTTATTTAGTTATAATAGGTCTTTGTATATTCAGAATACAAGTCCTTCATCAGAAATATTTTGTGCATATTGTCATATAGTCTAAAGTTATTCTGTTATTTTTCTAAAGTGTCTTTTGAAATGCAAGACTTTTATTTTGAGGATGTCCAATTTTATCAGTTTTTTGGAAAAATTACAGTCATCATTTATGTGTTGTAGCTTTAAAATTGTTGTTTGACCCAAGATCACAAGAATTTTCTCCTATCAGTTTCATATGTTTATGTTTGATATTTATGTTTATCACTCATTTCAGCTTAATCTTTTATGGTGCAAAGTGACATTGAAAGTTCTTTTGTAGAAAAATATCTCATAGTTTCAGTATTATTTGTTTAAGTGACTATCCTTAACTGCCTTGGCAGATACTAAAATATGTATAAGACAACTATGTATAAATATGTACGTATTCATGTTATTTTATTATTTAGTGTTTATATAATTTGTATTCTTATAATTATATGTACATAATTAGATACAATATATATAATTTGTATACTGTATACTGTTATATATATATACAATATATATAATTTGTATATATTGTATCTAATTATATACATATAATTATAAGAATGCTAGAAAATTCTTTTCAATTATACATGGAGTGTACAACTGTATATTTATCAGGCTTCAAATAAATTATTTTTAAAACTCTTGAGTGCTTGCTAGCAGACAAAACAAAGTCTGTGATAAGAAAAAAGAAAAATTGAAAGTAAAAGAGCTAAAATTTGAATCAACAAGCCAGAAAAAGAACCATAGAATAAACATAAGTATATGGAATGTAGAAGATAAAAGCATAAATTAATAAAATAAAATTCAGTTCAGTCCAGTTCAGTCGCTCAGTCGTGTCTGATTCTTTCGACCCCATGAATTGCAGCACACCAGGCCTCCCTGTCTATCACCAACTCCCGGAGTTCACGCAAACTCTTGTCCATCCAGTTGGTGATGCCATCCAGCCATCTCATCCTCTGTCATCCACTTCTCCTCCTGCCCCCAATCCCTCCCAGCATCAGAGTTTTTGCCAATGAGTCAGTCAATTCTTTGCATGAGGTAGCCGAAGTATTGGAGTTTCAGCTTCAACATCAGTCCTTCCAAAGAACACCCTGGACTGATCTCCTTTAGGATGGACTGGTTGGATCTCTTTTCAGTCCAAGGGACTCTCAAGAGTCTTCTCCAACACCACAGTTCAAAGGCATCAATTCTTCAGTGCTCAGCCTTCTTCACAGTCCAACTCTCACATCCATACATGACCACTGGAAAAACCATAGCCTTGGCTAGACAGAGCTTTGTTGGCAAAGTAATGTCTCTGCTTTTCAATATGCTATCTAGGTTGGTCATAACTTTCCTTCCAAGGAGTAAGCGTCTTTTAATTTCATGGCTGCAGTCACCATCTGCAGTGATTTTGGAGCCCCCAAAAATAAAGTCAGCCACTGTTTCCACTGTTTCCCCATCTATTTCCCATGAAGTGATGGGACCAAATGCCATGGTCTTCGTTTTCTGAATGTTGAGCTTTAAGCCAACTTTTTCACTCTCCTCTTTCATTTTCATCAAGAGCCTCTTTATTTCCTCTTCACTTTCTGCCATAAGAGTGGTGTCATCTGCATATCTGAGGTTATTGATATCTCTCCCGGCAATCTTAATTCCAGCTTGTGCTTCTTCCAGCCCAGCATTTCTCATGATGTACTCTGCATAGAAGCTAAATAAGCAGGGTGACAATATACAGCCTTGACGTACTCCTTTTCCTATTTGAAACCAGTCTGTTGTTCCATGTCCAGTTCTAACTGTTGCTTCCTGACCTGCATATAGGTTTCTCAAGAGGCAGCATAATATTTATTACACTAAATACTGCAGAGACTCAACAAGGGGAACCTTGTGCAAAACTATGGTAAAACTATGACGCTTAGAAATTATAGAACATTTTTATATATGAACATAAAATCTAAACATTATAAAAAAGTTAAGCAACTTTAATACAATAGTGTGTGTGTGTGTTTTCATGGATTATATCATCAGTCAGTGGGATTTACCATAAGAGAGAAATTATAGTCAAATGAAATTGTAATTGATTTAATTATGTATTTTAACAGATTAAAATTGAGAAATATTCAGATTAGTTTAATAAATAAAAAGCTATTCAATACAATTAAAAATTTGTTGATAATTTAAAATATTAACAAGAATATTTTAGCAAAGTAGGAATAGAGGAAATTTCCTTAGAGTGATTAATGAAATTACTACTGACAATCATAAACATAATGTTCTAAGATGAAACTGTAGGTGCCTTTTAATTAATGAAAGAATTAATTGCTATTGTCAATAACAGCCAATAGCTTACCATTTCACACTCATGAAACAGGATAAGAAAAGGAAAAGAGACATCAGAAAATAAAAAGTTAATATCATTTGCTTAGAACAATGAGAATATGGAGATAAGGCACAGAAAATATAATAGGGTTTTCATGTTATCTAGTCAACTCACAAAAATAAATATAATTTAAATATTTCAGCCACACCCAAATAACAATGTAATAGAACAAGATAAGTCATTTAAGATAACACAAAGATTATAAATCATATTGGGATTTGTGAAACAAAGTTGAAGACTCTAAAAATAGATTGAATAAATAGAAACAATATTCTCAAGTGAAAAATACTAATATTAAAATGTCAATCCTTCTAAATTAATTTATTAATTTAATGCAATTCTGATTGAGATCATAAGAATAAAAGAGAGAGATTGAGATATAGGTAGGAAAAAAGACAGAGAGGGAGAGAAAGAGGGAATGGAACTGGGAGACTGAGGAATATAAACAGCCAGTAAGATATGACACAGGAATAGAGAAATAATACAATGTTTGGAGTTTAGACTACTCCAAAACAATTTTTTATGCAAAAATATTGTTAATATATGATAGAAATGATGTTACCCTTCAATGAGGAATGAAGAGGGAATTCAGTAAATGGTGTGCTGGAACAACTATCCGTATAGAAAAGATTAAGTTTCATTCCTTTTCAACCCATAAAATGTAAATCCACATGAATTATTTTAAAATGAGAAAAATATTTTCAAACTATTAGAGGAAAACATTTAGATAACTTTGAACTCTTAGATTTAAAAAGTATTAGCTTGATGTACAAAATTAGCAAAATCCATTTAAAAATTTGACTAGTAAAGAACTAGATTAGGTTTTAAATCATTATGACTAATGATGACCTAGTGTCATGAGCCAGATTATGGTAGTGAAAACTGAAAGTGAAAGTTGCTCGGTCATCTCTGATTCTTTGCAATCCCATGAACTATGTAGTCCATGGAATCCTCTAGGCCAGAATACTGGAGTGGGTAGCCTTTCCCTTCTCCAGGGAATCTTCCCAACCGAGGGATCAAACCCAGGTCTCCATCACTGCAGGCAGATTCTTACCAGTTTAGCCATAAGGGAAGCCCGATCACGGTAGTATATATTACAAAATATTTAACAAACAAATTTATTGCTAAGAATATGTTAAAAGCTTCTACCAATAATTACCTTGACTACGCTAATAGTTCTGTGGATATATATTTAGACCAAAGCTTATGAACTTGCATGCTTTAAATATATGCATTTTATTAGATATCAACCAAATTTCAATTAAGGAGTTAAAAATTAATAGGAATATAACTCAATATAAAGGTAGGCAAAATATATGAAAAGGCAGTTCACTAACAAGGAAAATTGAATGGCTCTTAAGGATATACTGTATTTATGTGCTTAGTCGCTCAGTCGTGTCCGACTCTTTGCGGCCTCATGGACTGTAGCCCACCAGGCTCCTCTGTCCATGGGGATTGTCCAGGCAAGAATACTGGAGTGGGTTGCCATGCCTTCCTTCAGGGGATCTTCCCAACCCAGGGATCGAACCCAGGTCTCCCACATTGCAGGTAGATTCTTTACAGCTGAGCCACCAGGGAAGCCCCATAAGGATTTAAAAAGATATTAACTCTCACTAGCAATTAGGGGAATACATATTACAGTAATGATGTTCCATTTTACAACCATAAGATTAGCAAAATGATAAGGAGGTAACAATACCAGATCATGGGGTATGCTGTGGAAAAACGAGTCTCATACATTGCTGCTAGAAGTGTGAAATAGTACAATCATATTACAGAGTAAATTTTGCAATATTGGCTAAATTTGAAAATGTGACTACGCATTAATATCCAATGGCCTAGTAATTTGAATTCTAATAGCTAGAAAAAAATCCTTGTATATGTGCCACATGGTACACATACAAAGATTTTTGTTGAAATAATGTTTATAATAGCAAAAATCAAAACCAATCAAAATATTACAAACAGGAAAATGGCTAAATAATTTATAATTTATCCCTGAACTGAGAGACTTAATACTAGGCAGTAGCTAGGCTTAATTATAAAGATCATGAATAAAATGTTGAGTGAACAATTTTTAGATTTAAACACACAGACTAAAATAATTTAATTGAAAATTTAAAATACACAAAACTATACTAAATGTTCTATAAAGATGCACACATAGGCAATAAAAGTACAATAATATTGGCAAGAAAGATATAAGACATATTAGGTTTTTCATGGTGATTACTTCTGGAAGCTATATATAGAGAGGTAGTTAGTACTGGGCAGAGAACAAGAAAGCAATTTTGAATTTATCTGATAATATAATGTTCCTTATTTAAAAAATGTATATGTGTGTGTCTGAAGCAGTGATAATGTTATTAATAATATTAATCTGTAATATTATTCTATTTATCTTTCTGTGATTTTAAATATTTTGAAACAAAACTGTGGCTTTATATTTTCTTAAGATCTAAATGAGCAATAAATGCAAACCTTGTCACAAAATTGCAAAGCACCAAGTATTTAATACAGGTATGGCAACCCTTATTTTAACAAAATATTAGGCCATATCATGTACCCATTTCTTATGACTTACTGATTGATAAATGAATGCCATCTCATAATTGGTAATTATTAAATAAATAACAAACCAGTGCCGAGAAAATATGACAATAACAAAGCAAAGGGACCAGATGGAGGTGGGAGTGGAAACGTGGAGATATGCATGCCTTCCAATGTTCCACACCAGGCTTCGCTTGCTGTCGACACTCAGTAAATGTTAAGCAACAATAATAATAATGGTACCATCTGCATGCCAAATTTAGACTGGTAGAAACATACAGGATTGACAGCCCTAAAGGCCAGACTTCCCTTACTTATTATTCTCAATGTGTACAGTATTTTTCTTAGCTCAGTTAATAGGATAAATATTCTTTCAGTTACTCAGCCAGAAAGCCACCATCATCTTTAATTCTCCCTGCTCAAGCATCTGGGTGTCCCTGGTGGCTCAGAGGTTAAAGCGTCTGCCTCCAATGCGGGAACATCACTCACAAACACTGTCAGAAATCTACCCGTCTTTGGTATCTTTCCCTTCTGAACCAGGCACAGCATTGCTATTATAGTTTCCCTAAAACCTGTAAGACTCTGTTACTGGCTCAGAAAAGCTCTGATAAGGTTTTGTTACCTAAGAGGATAAGATCATAGGATTTTAACTTGGTGTATAAGATTTTTTTGATTGCCTCAACTCGTATTTCCAGCATAATATCATGCTGCATCACTTGAAAACCTTCTCTTGCATCCTATTTGCCTCACATACGAGGCTAAGGAATTAAAAAAAAAAAAAACCTCTATGTACTTACACTTTTCTCATGTGAAATGATCTTACCTCTACCTGTTTTGATTTCTACCCATTATTCAAAGATCAATTTAGTTATCTCTTGTGTAAGAACATTGTTGTTCCTCCCAGGAGAATTTAATTTCTCTTTCATTTTCCTTTTATATATTGCTTGTGTTTTTCATACCATATTAGAGTTAAAATTTATTATGCATCTTATATCCTTCTAAGTTCCTTTTACCATCATATTAACAATATTATAATACATATTAACATACAATCTTCATAACAATCCCAGAAGATCACTGTTAATCATTTTACAGACGCGAGAACTAAGGTATGGAGAAATCAACTGATTTGACCACAGATAGTAAGTGACAGAGCTGGGATCTGAATCCATAGTGCCTGCTTTCAACCACTAGACTAGATTCTAAGCTACTTTAGAGAAAGTGATTCTCCTAAGACCACTTCATAAAGTTTTACCTTGATCCCATCCACCATCCCATAGAAGTATCAGATTCCTCACAGCACCTAACAGGGCTTCTTATAGCTGGCAAATAAATTATGCTATGTAAAGGAAAAGGCCAAAGAAAAAAAAGTTTCAATTGATATCATTTAAAGGCATTATTATCAGTAATATTATTATCAAACTAATATTATCTCAACAACAAAAAATAAAACATCTCTCATTTATTCCATCCTTCACCCTCCAGATGGCAACTAGGCTTTGGAGATACTTAGTTCTAGCCTATCTTCCCCATTAAGAGAAATTAATAGCATTGTGTGCCTTATGTACTTCAACTGGAGTTAGAGCTGCTCTGGAAGATATACCCAAAATGCATTGACAGTATTCTGGAAGACGTATGTTCTTGAGGGAATTAAGTAGAATTATTCACAAGGAAGCCCTGGGAACTAGACAAAAGGAGAACGTATGAACAGAAAGATTGTGTCTCTGCTCCCCAAATTCATCTGTTGAAATCCTAACCACCAATGTGATTGTATTAGGAGGTGATGTCTTTGGGATGTAATTGGTCATTAAGGTGGAGACCTCATAAATAGGATCAGTGTCCTTGTAAGAAGAGATTGAAGCATTTTCTACCCCTCTCTCTGCTCTCTACCATATGAGGATACACCCATCTGAAAATCAAGAAGCAAGCTTTTACCAGACACTGGGTCTGCCAGCCAGAAGTCTTGATCTTGAACTTCTCAGCCTCCAGAACTATGAGAAATAAATGCTTGTTGTTTAAGACACTAAGTTTATGGTGATTGGTTATAACAGTTACAGATGACTAAAACATAGAGTAACCCTGGAAACTGACTAGGTGTGGTCTCCCTGACAATCAAAGAGAAAATAGCCATGCAGTTTCCTTTAGAAGCTATACTCAAAGAACTCCAGCTGTAGTGGAAAGTTGAGGATACCTGTGTTGCAGGAAGACATCAACCATGAAAGTTATAGTTCACAACACAGTTCCTGAGAAACCAAATTAAACAATGATAGTGATGGAAATAACCAGACTATTATGACTTCTCCATATGAATCTATTAGTTAGGACCATGTAGGTACCAAAAAAGGATAGGAGTCCTTTAAACATTGATAATCAACTTTTTTACATTCCTGAGTTGGGAGTTTATAGGATATTTTAATTTAATTCATCAAAATAAGGAAATGTGGAAAAATTAATACTTACTTCAGCTCATGCATATGTTCATCAATCAAACCACAGTTTGGAAGCTATTTGTAAAATAAACTTTTATAGAGAATAGACATTTTTGCCTTGGTTTTTTTTGATAGATCCTAAAATCCATTTGTAGAGAAATCACAAACAGACAGACAATTTGACTAATTCCATCTGAACTTTGATGAAAGAACATAATTAAATAGAAATTATAAGAAAATTAACAGATTATCATTTTCTTTATTAGAAGAATCACACAAAATGGAAGAGTTTACAATTTATTTTATAATATCTCCACTTGACTAAATCCTAATCTTGTCAATTTCTCCCAGAGGAATAATGCCAGAAGAGTAAAAACTATATATGAAAAGATGTCCTTCACAATGTTATTTATAAAATAAAAAGTTAACCAAAATAATTTATTCAAGTTGAGACACTATTTAAAGAGAAAACTAGCACTAAAAATTAACAGATATTCCATGATCTATATAACAGTCATAAATTCAGTTCATTTCAGTTCAGTTCAGTCGCTCAGTCATGTCCGACTCTTTGCGACTCCATGAACTGCAGCACGCCAGGCTTCCCTGTCCATCACCAACTCCCGCAGTTCACTCAAACTCAAGTCCATCAAGTCGGTGATGCCATCCAGCCATCTCATCCTCGGTCGTCCCCTCCTCCTCCTGTCCCCAATCCCTCCCAGCGTCAGAGTCTTTCCAATGAGTCAACTCTTTGCATGAGGTGGCCAAAGTACTGGAGTTTCAGCTTTACCATCATTCCTTCCAAAGAAATCCCAGGGCTGATCTCCTTCAGAATGGACTGGTTGGATCTCCTTGCAGTCCAAGGGACTCTCAAGAGTCTTCTCCAACACCACAGTTCAAAAGCATCAATTCTTTGGCGCTCAGCTTTCTTCACAGTCCAACTCTCACATCCATACGTGACCACTGGAAAAACCATAGCCTTGACTAGACGGACCTTTGTTGGCAAAGTAATGTCTCTGCTTTCATAAATTAGGACACTTTTTTTGAAGACTGGAAACTATGGTTATGGCTATAATGAATTTAGTTAGGTCAATTATAGTCCACTCATTAAAAATATTGGCTACAGAGACTACTCTTAAAATTCTTATTCAACTTAATAATATTTGTTACACAAAAGGTATATTGCACTGAATATGTTCCCTGTTTTATAGGGAACTGAAATTTTATCGACTTTTGAAGTTGTATTATACTGTGATTTCACTATATAAATATTGTTAGCATACATATTGATACTAATAATTACAAAAAATAAGAACTTGTGCCTGACTTTTAAGACAGTGAATGAAGTTTTTGGTGATTTCTTTTTTTTTACTTTTCACTTGTGTTATTTCTATAGCATTGTTTAGATGATACCTTAGAAATGACAAAAAATGAAAAACTTGAATATTCTATCCATTGGCATTAATAATTAAAGTTAATTAGCAAAAATATTATTTATTGAGTTCTATTAGGTAATAAGTATTCCCTGGTGGTTCAGATGGTAAAGAATCTTCCTGTAATGCAGGAGACCCAGGTTTGATCCCTGGGTCAGAATGATCCCCTAGAGAAGGGAAAGGCTACCCACTCCAGTATATTTGCCTGGAGAATTCCATAGACAGAAGAGCCTTGTGGGCAGCAGTCCATGGGTTTGCAAAGAGTCAGACACAACTGAGCTACTAACACACACTATTGTGATAAATGCTTCGTTTATAACTGCATATGATGAACTTTAGGTTTAAAGGAATTAAGTAATTGGCCAAAGGTCAAACCCATGACAAATAGCTAACTCCAGCATCGATTGGCTGATCCCAAAAGATGTGCTCTTATTCACTATTGCTCACCCACTGGAGAAGGCCCTGTCCTGTTCCACACATTATTTAATTTTCTTTTGGTTTCATGCTAACATTAAACACTCAAAATAACAGCCCTGAATCTGGCTGTGACCCAGTGCAAGGTCTCCCAGGAGACTCCTGGCCCGGTATCAGAGATCCCAGATGGGAAACCCATATAAGCCACCTTCCTAGGCTTTCTTTGGCAGTGTATATTTTGATCCCAGATGGAAACTGCAAGTGAACAAAACCAAATTGTACAGTTCAAATATGCTGGATTGATTCAGCTCAAGTTTCTTGAAATTAAATTTTTTGAAAGTTAAAATCATGGGATGAATAATTTTTAATCAGAATTTTTTCTTGTAATCCTTTGACTATAAAATGTAGCCCTCTAAATCATAGTGATGAATTGAAAAAAATAATGCCATTTTGCAGTACATTTTACCCTTCTAATAAGCAACTTTCATTTTTGTTTTCCTTAGGTCTTACAGTCCATGTTTTTATCTTCATGTTTCCTTCATGTTTTTATCCTTCTTTTACCTGAAGTATTTTATACACCAGGAACTCAACATCTGAGAAGATGGCAAAAGACTTCTTCCCTCTCAATAATGGGATAGGGAATTCCTTAGGTGATCCAATGGTTAGTACTTGGCATTTTCACTGCTGGGGTGTATGTGTTATTAATGGCTATGTATGTGATGTGATGTGTTAATTGTTGAAGAATGACCCTATCCAGGTCTCTGAGGAAGAAATTAAGCTGAAGTTTCATTGAAGACAAAGAAAGAAAAGAGGAGACAAGTATTTGGTCAGTGAGAGAAATACAGCCAGACTTGGAAGGGGAGTTGGATTCTCCTTTGAAGAATTGTGGAAGTGGCAGAGAATTTAGAGAGGTGATGGAAACTTGCAATCTATGCCACACTGAGTTCGGCTGGCCTCCTGTAAGAGGAAAGGCTATTGCATGTGCAGAATGGCTTTTTGGTACCACTCTTTGGAAGTAACAACAGCAGTGCTGCTGAATACGAGCACAGTCTTTGAGCAAAAAAAAAGATGCAGTCCTAACATTCAAAAGTGATATTTTATAACTGAGAAGAGCTAACCATGCTATCACAATAGCAAAAGGATCATGCATGTTTCCACTGTCCTGACACCAAGTAAGCTTGATAAACACCATCATGAGTGACACTGGATACTCTACTAGCATGGGTTATAAGGTCTCAGAGCTAGGTTTAATTTAACCTAGGGAAAAAATGTAAATGTGGCATTTCTCACACGTAAGTTTTATAGAATAAGTTCAAAATGCTACATGTAAAATGAGCTATGAGCTATATCATCATAAGAGTTTCTTACTGAAAAAACCATGTGTCATCTATGAAAATGTGAAATCTCTGCCATCTGCAGATCTGTTTAAGTATTTTTGAAAACAAGCTTTTTTGAAAGATTTATAAAGTAAGAACTTCAAGCAGAAATTTTGTTTCCAAAGGTGAGATATTTTCAATTTTGAATATTCAGCAAAATGTATCTGATGTCTTGTAGGGGAAAGATGGAAAAAAAATAGACATTAACTTAAATTCAACAGTTTTTATTTAGGTGGATGTATGAATATCTTTGCTGCATGGCAAAGCATTTGCAGAATCACTTACCTACTCAACTACTGAGATTAAATCCCATCATACTTTCAGTTAAACAAATTCTTAGGCCATTTTTCCTCAAATCTTTATGAGGATGTCAAGACAGTTTGGTGTTAGACATCTAAATGGAAAAGATATGAATTTCAGAAATCTGTCAGCTAGTACTTTTGTATAATTCATCATGAATATTAGTTATCTCTTTTCAACAGCATAAGTGGTAGTAAAAAGATTAACGATTTTTTTTTTTTGACAAGCCAAATTTTTCCTGGATTTTTTCTGCAATAGTGAAGAAATATAAATATTTAAGTAGAAGTATTTTGAGTGTGCTGCAAGAGAAATTTCACCAAAACATTATTTATACATTTTCATTCTATAATTAGGCTTATTCATTTTATCAATCTTTTCAAAGAATCAGCTTTTTATTTCATTGATTCTCTCTTTAGATTGAGCACTTAATAGGTTTCCATTTTCTTTCCTTTCTTAGCATATCAGTTATAATTTGTTTACTCTCTCTAGTGAGTGCCCTTGAGTTTGCAATATACATTTAAAACAAATCCAAGTCCTCTTTCAAATAACAATATATCACTTCACATGTAGTGCAAGTACAAATATAGCAAATAATTACCATTCTTTACTATCATCCCCTGTATCATTGCTCTCATTAATTTCAGTTACACATAAGCTATAATCATTGAATACATTGTTGCTTTTATTATTTTGAATATACTCTTTTCTTTGATCAATTAAAAATAAAACTAATAAAAGTTTTGATTTTGCTTTCATTTTTTCTTTTTTGATTCTCCTCTTTTCTTTATGTTGATCTGAGTTTCTGACCAATATTATTTTCCTTATCTCTAAGGAACTTCTTTTAACATTTTTTTTTCAAAGTAAGAAATTCCCTCAATTTTTATTTGTTTGAGAAAACCTGAATTTCTCCTTCACTCCTAAAGTATAGTTTTGTAGGGTACAGAATTCTAAGTTCATGTTTTTTTTCTCTCAACACTTTAAATATTTCATTTCACTCCCTTTTTGCTGCATGATATCTGAAAAGCAGGATGGAATTATTATCTTTAATTCTAAAACTAGAAACTAGAATCCTCACCGGTAAACAGTAAGGACTTCATTGCTAGTGGTAAATGGGATGACAATAACTCTTGCATGCCACAGCCTTATATTCAGTAAGAGTCTTACCAAAGATATTTAGATTAAAATAAGGTGTAGGCAGAAGCTTCAGCTTCTGGAACAGTTTTAAAAGGTTGATATTTAAAATATCATGGTAGGAGCAATGATAATTCTAATGGTTGTCATTTGACTGGCTTTTATTTGCAACTTTCAAAGCTTAAAAAATAAATAGACTCAGGTAGTTTGAAAAAAAAAAAAAAACCTCCATGAGGACATCTCCTGTAGATACAAGGCAGGGACTCAACTTTTAATGATAAAAGTAACACAGTTACAACTAATTCTATAACCTTTCCAGGTCTCATGTAAAAATAATAACAAAATAAAATAAAAAGATGACGAAATCATGTTAATACAGACCAAAAAAAAAAAAATTCCTAAAAAAAAAAAAAAGAAATGGTGCTAATGGAAAAAAAATGAGACTTGAGGCCTTGGTGGGAACATTTGATTGAATGAGCTTCACACTCTTAACCTCGGGATTCTCCTGTATATTCTGTTGTGGTAGAGGCAGTTTCTTTTCTCTTGTCATTAAAAAAAATTCCTCTATTCCCTGGAGTTTCTGCAAAGACATCTGAACTTTTGTTTTGCAAGATCATATTTTTGTTTTCATCAAAAATGCCCCTACTTCCTTTTATTACTTCCACAGTAGTAAATACAGTCAGCTTAAACAGGAAAATAAAACCCGTATTTCACGAGAAGGTAGACAGAAGAGAGGAAAATGGGAGGGGAGTGTGGAGGAGACAGAGAAGGAGAGAGAATCAATAAGCGAATGAGATAAAATGTTAACAACAGATGAACTGGGGTTAAATTTATATATATGTTCTTTGTACTATTTTTATTTTGTAACTCTTATCTCTTTATAGATTGAGATTATTTCCAAATAAAAAATTTTAAAGTGTATATTTTCCAAACTGTGCTTTAAAGGTATAAAAAAATGTTTTTCTTCTTGAGACTTTTAAATGCTACATCTCTAAAGAGAGCAAAAGTTATAAAAATATTCTTTGATTTTAAGATTCTAAAAGGAGCTAAAATCTTTTAAACTTCACACTCAACATCCCCAAACACATTTTCAGAAATGAATCTTATATGATTAATTGGATGAGTAGCTTTTTATACCTAATAAAACCACTTTCCTTAGATATGCCAGAGCAGGAGATTGTGAAATTGGTATGAGCTGGTTCAAAAGTAATCCAAGTCCTTGCTTGCATTCCAAACAAGCAAGATCAAAAACTAAGTCCAAGAAGCAAGTTGTTCCTTAACTATTTGACTTCTTTGACCCTAAGAAATACCTGAATTTTAAGGAACAAAGTAATACCCATGAAATTGAACGTTCTAAGACCTTAAAATGTAAGATGCAATGTAAATGTCCAAAATGAATCACCCTCATTGCTTTAGCTAAACATTATTAAAACATATTTCATATTTTTGAGTTTACGAGATATGACAGGGAGATTAATTTTAAAAATCTGCCAGATTGTTTTATTATTACATCTGATGAAGTATTTCCACTCACTTGTATAATTTAATGTTCAAATTACAAATGGTAAAATGCTTTAACTAATATATAATATGTACTGCCTCTTCAGTACAAAATTGACATACTACTTATACTGTGAAACAAAAATGACATTTAAAACCTTTTTTTGTGGGATAAGTCTCACCAGGCAGGGCAAGTAGAGATGAAAACATGTCTCTTATTGCAGAGATGATAATTCCTGGGGAAAGTTTTTGCAGTTCTTTCTCTTTTTTTCTCATTTTCCAGAAACAGTAGTTTAGAGTTTAAATGCTTAATCAGTTCACACTCCCATATTAGGTGAGCTATAACAGCAAATTAAGACTTCTAAGGTGTCCTAAAAATATCAGGTGATTCACTACCATGGGATAGGCAAACTATATTTGTCCTACAGGTCATATTTTGAGTACCTAAATTTTATTTTAACCCACTTATTTTACATCAGAATAAACTGTGGCCTTGACAAGGAAGATAACCTGTCTAAAGATGAGTTGGAATTAATACCCAGGCATCTTCCCACTCTAGTATTCTTGTCTGGAAAATTCTATGGACAGAGGACCCTGGCTGGCTACAGTCCATGGGGTTGCAGAGAGTCAGACACAACTGAGCATGAGTGCATGCACACACACACGCACACACACATTTTGCTTAAGTCTAATATTATATGAGGCACACCTAGAAAACTGCTTTTATTTACTCTGGGTTTACCCTGCTGGTGACTTTTAGTCTGAGTGCAAGATGGAAGCTCAGATTCCTTGTGTTGATAATGATATTTAAATCGTTGTGTGTATATTAGTTTTAAAGTGAAACAGTGTCATTCTCATGTGAAATCTAACTGTGTCTGCAGAGTTTAAATAGGTCTTAGCTTTTGTGGTGGTTGATGTTTGACTTGAGCCTACGACTTCAACATATATTGTTTTTACTTTAAAAAATGAATTTTTAGAATTTCAAGATAAAATAGACACTAGAAAAACAATAGAAAATATTAGCAAATATAAGTGTTAGTTTCTTGAAAAGGGGAAGTATATTGACAACCCTTTAGCTAGCTTAACCAAAAAAAAGAGGGAGAGAGAGTGGAAAGACTCAAATAAACAAGATTGTGAATGAAACACGAGACATTAAAACTTAAGAAATTCAAATATTCACACCAATATGAAAAAGTATACTCACTAAATTTGGATAACCTAGATGAAATAGATGAATCCCCAGAAACATAGAATTTAGTAAGATTGAATCATAAGGAAACAGAAAATCTGAACAGACTAATAGTGAGTAATGATGTTGAAGCAGTAATCATAAACCCCGCACTTGTTAATCATAAATATCCTACTTGTGAATTTTACTAAGCTTTTAAAAAAGAATTAACACAGATCTTTCTCAAAGCTCTTCCAATAAAATTGGAGAGAAAAGAACACCTTAGAATTGTAAACTCTTGTTCTGAGAAATACCCATGGAAAATTTTGAGGACTACATTGATTCTGTATTCTTCCAAAGGGAATTTATGTTTTCCTTGGCCAGATAACTGGGTACACTATCAACTTGGGATCTTTTTAAATAAAGTTCTGACCTTAAGTTTTGCTGACTAATACAAGTGTGTAACCCGGAGTTACATAACCATATGAGAGTGAGCCTATGTTTGTAGGGTAATTATGAAATCTGAATTGTCATTGGATCTAAAACATAAGCTCTCAAATACTTTGTATTTTCTATTTTAGGCTGAGGACTTAGGAAAGGCAGGTGATAAATGGAATTATGGTCCAAATCCGTCTTACTGTAGGTAGGACAGGTCCTTGGACACATCCTCAGGTTGCATCTGTGATCCCCAGAACATAATTGGCATGCATATATTTAGAAGTTAGTTGAACCCTCATATTGATTATCTTGACTATGGAGCAAATTATACTATGGTAAGAAATACCAAGTGAAAGCTCCTGAAACTGTCCCATCACACTACCAGGATAGTAAGCCAGCTGTATTACCACATCCCAGAAGGAATTGCGGAGGTAAATATAATTATCAAAGTTATAAAAAAGGCTGGAGTGGTGACCCTCCCCCCATTCCATTCAGCAGTACCATGCCCCAAAACTCAGATGGATAATAACAGATAACTGAGAATATGGTAACCCTCACCAAATGGCAGTACCCATTGCAGTTCAGTTCAGTTCAGTCACTCAGTCGTGTCCGACTCTTTGCGACCCCATGAATCGCAGCACGCCAGGCCTCCCCGTCCATCACCATCTCCTGGAGTTCACTCAGACTCACGTCCATCAAGTCCGTGATGCCATCCAGCCATCTCATCCTCGGTCATCCCCTTCTCCTCCTGCCCCCAATCCCTCCCAGCATTACAGTCTTTTCCAATGATCAACTCTTCTCATGAGGTGGCCAAAATACTGGAGTTTCAGCTTTAGCATCATTCCTTCCAAAGACATCCCAGGGTTGATCTCCTTCAGAATGGACTGGTTGGATCTCCTTGCAGTCCAAGGGACTCTCAAGAGTCTTCTCCAACACCACAGTTCAAAAGCATCAATTCTTCAGTGCTCAGTCTTCTTCACAGTCCAACTCTCACATCCATACATGACCACTGGAAAAACCATAGCCTTGACTAGACGGACCTTAGTCGGCAAAGTAGTATCTCTGCTTTTGAATATGCTATCTAAGTTGGTCACAACTTTTCTTCCAAGGAGTAAGCGTCTTTTAATTTCGTGGCTGCAGTCACCATCTGTAGTAATTTGGGAGCCCCCCAAAATAAAGTCTGACACTGTTTCCACTGTTTCCCCATCTATTTCCCATGAAGTGATGGGACCAGATGCCATGATCTTCATTTTCTGAATGTTGAGCTTTAAGCCAACTTTTTCGCTCTCCTCTTTCACTTTAATCAAGAGGCTTTTGAGTTCCTCTTCACTTTCTGCCATAAGGGTGGTGTCATCTGCATATCTGAGGTTATTGATATTTCTCCCAGCAATCTTGATTCCAGCTTGTGTTTCTTCCAGCCCAGCGTTTCTCATGATGTACTCTGCATAGAAGTTAAATAAGCAGGGTGACAATATACAGCCTTGGCGTACTCCTTTGCCTATTTGGAACCAGTCCATGTTGTTCCATGTCCAGTTCTAACTGTTGCTTTCTGGCCTGCATACAGATGTCTGAAGAGGCAGGTCAGGTGGTCTGGTATTCCCATCTGTTCCAGAATTTTCCACAGTTTAATGTGATCCACACAGTCAAAGGCTTTGGCATAGTCAATAAAGCAGAAATAGATGTTTTCCTGGAACTCTCTTGCTTTTTCCATGATCCAACGGATGTTGGAAATTTGATCTCTGGTTCCTCTGCCTTTTCTGAATCCAGCTTGAACTTCATAGAGTTCACGGTTGACATATTGCTGAAGCCTGGCTTGGAGAATTTTGAGCATTACTTTACTAGCGTGTGAGTTGAGTGCAATTGTGCGGTAGTTTGAGCATTCTTTGGCATTGTCTTTCTTTGGAATTGGAATGAAAACTGACCTTTTCCAGTCCTGTGGCCACTGCTGAGTTTTCCAAAATTGCTGGCATATTGAGTGCAGCCCTTTCACAGCATCATCTTTCAGGATTTGAAATAGCTCCACTGGAATTCCATCACCTCCACTAGCTTTGTTCATAGTGATGCTTTCTAAGGCCCACTTGACTTCACATTCCAGGATGTCTGGCTCTAGATTAGTGATCACATCTTCATGATTATCTGGGTCATGACGATCTCTTTGGTACAGTTCTTCCGTGTATTCTTGCCACCTCTTCTTAATATCTTCTGCTTCTGTTAGGTCCATACCATTTCTGTCCTTTATCGAGCCCATCTTTGCACGACATGTTCCCTTGGTATCTCTAATTTTCTTGAGGCGATCTCTAGTCTTTCCCATTCTGTTGTTGTCCTCTATTCTTTGCATTGCAATGGATCCTTATTGAAAAAGACCTAGATAGTCTCTAATACTTCGTATACAGCTATTGAACTGCAGAATGTATTATTGTCAATCCTCATCCGCAAAGGAAAAGCTTGTTTTGAATAAGATAGACTGCAATACACATTTTTTGTTTTGACCCTGAGATATGTTATTTTTTTTATCTTTATTCCAATAGTTGGCAGGGGTAGCAAAGAGTCAAACACGACTGAGTGACTGAACTGAACCGAACTTGTTATCTTAAAATTCTGTGTAATATTATACTAGTCCACTGTATTGCTCCACCATGCTAATAGGACTTGGTAAGGAGGAAATTTCAAGTACATTTTATAGTTTATTTATGGCTTCAAAAACTATAAAGTATAACTTCAGAAAACAACCTGCATTTATTCTTATGTATCTAACTCTTTAAACTTATATAATTTTGGTGTATCTTGGGAAGTTATTTTTTTCTAAATTGTGAAACATTTATTTTAGATATATTATTAAATAACCCCCAAGTTCCCTATTGATTAGCAGATGTCTTCAAAATATGTTATTTGCAGCCTATTTTATTGCCTATTACCTATTTTGCACATGTATTTTATTGAGTACAATATTTTTTAATTTAGAGAAATATTTAAGCTATGTCTATTTTTGCTTTTTAAGTATTCTTTGACATCCTTACCTGTTTATGTTTCCAGATAATATCTATTATCTCATTATAGGGTTTCAAGAAAAAAAAATGGTAAGGTTTAGTAGTGAAATTATGTTAATTCCATTAATTAATTTGGGAAAATTGAAATCTTTATAATTATTAGACTTATCCATAATAAAAGTTTCTGCACTTATATATTCAATAAATTGTCACTGATTTATATAAAATATGCATATTTTCACTGTGTTAATCAAAGAAAACTTTGTATTGTTGCCTTTGTACATGCAATCTACATTAATAAATATTTTATAAGAAACATCAATGAATAAAGCAAACCAGGAAATAAAGCTTGAAATAATGTATTCTACTTTCTATGTAAATCTAAACCTTATAAAAGTAGATATGCTTTAGTATGTAGTAAAGGAAAATGATAATAGTGAAGAGTCCTTGGCATCACACAAACAATTAATTGAAAAGTAACAGGATTTAGCCTATATAGATGAGAAGTTATAAATTAATTATATTGGAAAATTTTTCATATAAACAGAATAGATATATGTATTGTCATAAGAAATACAATTGCACCATGGGTAGAAATCTCAAGGCAATAGATTTGGACAAAGTATTTTAATAAATCCAGTTAATGATAACATAGGCTATCCTAGATGGCAGTGAGCTAGCCCCTGCCCTTAGACAAGACGATACAACTTGGAAGGGTATTTGTGAAACAGATAAGGTATTAAACAGTGATATTTTGGATTTACTTCAATAACAAGTGTATGATAGCATGGAACTCACTGTATATATATATATATATATATATATTTTAATTCTGATGTTTTTCTAATCCCAAATACAAAATTCACGATCTTCAAAAAATATAGTAGATCATCATTCCCATAACTGCATTGCTTCAGTTTTTAGTTCAGTAAGCTTTTCTTTTCTTTTTTTTTTGGCAGATGTAATACCACACCTGTAATATAGGATATCATTTGAGGACACAGCCCTTATTTAAATTCCTTCAGGGTTCATTTTAAAGTTAATGGTTTCTGCTGATGTGCTGGATTTGCTTCACATTGTTAAATGCTTGAATACAAGTTAGAAAAGCTAACTTTACATTCTTTTGCTTCTGAACGAAATAAATCCCCTAAGACAAAACCCAAGAAGGGTGATTGACCTAACTCAGTTTTTGTGCCTTTATTTGTTAAGGAAGTTGAAAGTGCCATGAGATTGATTTAATCAAATAAATAGGTTGGGGTTGACACTTAGGTAATTTGTATAATACTGTTTGATCCCCCTTCTAAGTACTGCCAAGCCTGTTTCCATGTGGACAAACCAGACTGCTGGTAAATTATCACTTTTTGGAAACTGAGCTAACACTACTTCATGTAAAGAAAAAAAAATGCTTATAAAGTCTAATGTAAACACCTAACAGCCCACTCTTGTTTGTGTTTCGGCTGGGTGGCTTAAATGGTTTGTGAACTTTGTTTACTTCACATACAAAATCAGCTGATTTTCTTAGCCTCTAACTGGAAACTGATAACTTCTATTTCTTTTATTACAAGTAGAGTAGTTTTTAATCTTTTGGAAAAGATTTTAAGAAAACATTTATTAATTTTTACACTTAACTCATGCATTTTCAAGAATCTTTTTCTGTTTTCTAATTTTATTTATTTATTATTTATCTTTGTGCTGGGTCTTCATTGCTCTGTGGGCTTCTCTCTAACTGTGGCAAGCCGAGGCTACTCTCTAGTTCTGTTGCATGGGCTTCCCTTTAAGGTTGTTTCTCTTGTGCAGAGCATGGGATCTAGGGTGCGTGGACTCAATAGTTGTGGTTCCCAGGCTGTAGAGCACAGACTCAGTGATTGCAGCACACAAGCTTAGTTGCTCCGTGGCATACGGAGTTTTCCCGGATTAGAGATTGAACCTGTGTCTCCTGCATAGGCAGGCAAATTCTTTACCACTGAGCCACCAAGAAAGCCCTCAAGCACTTTTGAGTGGCACAATGAGCAAAACAAAAGTACGTATCAGCTTTGTTCAGTGAGATTCAGGCATCCTACTTCATATACTCCAGGACGTATGTGAGGTTCTAAGGAAAGAGAATGAACCCAGTTTTTGCATAGAATTGCTTAAGAAGTAATAAAGGAGGAAAGAAACAAATATAATTTGTGTCATCACGCAAAACAAAACCTGAGTAGCACGAGAAAGGGATTAAGTGCCATAAGAGTTCCTGAACAAGAATAAAAACCTTTCATTGGGAAAGATTTTGTGAGCTCAAAGGTCAACAGAATTTAAACCAGGAAAATGAAAAAGAAGAATTGAGGCCCAATAATAGGTAAGTAATCAGCTTTCTAAGTGAATCAAATAATTCACTAGTGAATTTTAAAAGGCATATGCTTTAATCTATAGTAAGATGAATATTGCCCTTATGGCATTACTTTTATAACCAAATTAGGTCATTTAGAAAGGCTTGATTTTTCAGGGACACTGAAGAATACATCACTATACAATCTCCAGAGAAGCCTGACCTGATACTGCATATAATTGAGACATTCCTGCTTCCTTCAGGGAGTAAATCAGTTGATTTTCAACTGTTTTATTCACCTCTAATTTAAGTGTCCTCTTTCTAAACGGTAATTTGACCCAGAACATCTCTGAAATGTCTGAGACATTTAGCAGTTCCTCAAGGGGATCTTACACTTGTGAGTCGTGATGAATTCAGAAGTTAGAACAAGTTAATGACTTTTGAAAAAAAAAATGTATTTGATGTGGTAGGATTGACTTCCAGGAAATCACTTAGCATAAAACTAAAGGTCAGGAGGATGGAAAGTAGTAACATGATTGCCTCACACCATTTCCTTTAATGTTAAATAAGGAACATTTCTGAGTACTTATCAGAAGAGATGTTTTCATAAACTGACATTAGAAAGGAGGCATAATATTGTTGAAAGAGTCTAGGATAGGAATTGGGAGATCTAGGATCAATTCTGATTTTGATACAAAATTATTGCACAACTCTAATCATATATTTTTCCTCCTGGGGCCCCCAATTCCTCCTGTACCTGTCCAATGAAACAGTTGGAGATCAACTTTAAGGTTATTTCTAGTTCTGACAGTGTTATCTAACTTTGTTGTTCATTTGATCCTTTTGTACTTCTCAGACAGAGAATTAAGATGCTGACCTGGTTTGAGTATATAGGCTTGAAAATTTCTGAAGATGACCTAGTAGTGAATTGGGCAAAGATGAATCTTGACTAGACTTAAATTAGAAGTGAAACTGAGAAGTTTAGGAATATATCACTTGTCCATAAGCCAGTTCTAAGAATCTGGAGTTAAACTGAACTTATTAATAAGTAGTATAGTTTGAGGTTCTGTATTACATTTGAATTTCAATTTCAAAGTCTTAAAATAGCAACTGTTTGCAAAATCATAGTCTTAGCAGTGACTACTAGGAAATTAATTGAACAAAAAACTGTAAATTTAAAAAGAATGAAAGGAGTGACAAATTGCTTGATTATAATGATCAAAAAATAGGTTGATTTTATTTAAATGACAGCCTAGAAAACCAATCTGAAAATTGGAAATATTGTTAACATAAGTTCATATGCCCAATGCACAGTGAGACCAAACAAATTGAAAAGTCAGGGTTTGGAGCAAAGCAAGGTTTACTGCAAGGCCACCCAAGGAAAAGAGTAGTTTTTGCCCTAAAAACCTGAATTCCCAGAAGGCTTTAGACAAAGCAGTTTTAAAGGCCAGTGGGGGACTTATATCACAGGAGTAAACACTATCAGTCCTTAGGCTCAAAGGCCTGGAGCTCTGTGTTCAAGCAGTTTACATCTTCTGTTTGTTGGAGAGGTTTTTTTTTTTTTTTTAATATATGCAAAACAGCTCAGGAAATATTTGTGCATCAAATACTATTTTTGAGGCAGCTCAGAGAAGTGCTAAAGCAGTGAATATGGGAGAAGGCCTACTCCAGGAAGGCCCCATGAGGTCCTGCTTGGTTATATTATCAAGGTTGGATAAGACTTTTCTGCCTGAAACATTCATTTTTAGATGGGGAAACTGAGGAACCAGAGACATTTGTCTCAGAGAAAGAGAGCTAAAGAAAAAATGGAAAACATAAGCAAGTGACAGATATATTTATATACATACATCAATTCAGTTCAGTTCAGTCCAGGCCTCCCTGTCCATCACCAACTCCCGGAGTTCACTCAGACTCACGTCCATCAAGTCTGTGATGCCATCCAGCCATCTCATCCTCTGTCGTCCCCTTCTCCTCCTGCCCCCAATCCCTCCCAGCATCAGAGTCTTTCCCAATGAGTCAACTGTTCGCATGAGGTGTCCAAAGTACTGGAGTTTCAGCTTTAGCATCATTCCCTCCAAAGAAATCCCAGAGCTGATCTCCTTCAGAATGGACTGGTTGGATCTCCTTGCAGTCCAAGGGACTCTCAAGAGTCTTCTCCAACACCACAGTTCGAAAGCATCAATTCTTCGGCGCTCAGCTTTCTTCACAGTCCAATTTTCACATCCATACATGACTACTGGAAAAACCATAGCCTTGACTAGACGGACCTTTGTTGTTGGCAAAGTAATATCTCTGCTTTTCAATATGCTATCTAGGTTAGTCATAACTTTCCTTCCAAGGAGTAAGCGTCTTTTAATTTCATGGCTGCAGTCACCATCTGCAGTGATTTGGGAGCCCAGAAATATAAAGTCTGACACTGTTTCCACTGTTTCCCCATCTATTTCCCATGAAGTGATGGGACCAGATGCCATGATCTTCGTTTTCTGAATGTTGAGCTTTAAGCCAACTTTTTCACTCTCCACTTTCACTTTCATCAAGAGGCTTTTTAGCTCCTCTTCACTTTCTGCCATAAAGATGGTGTCATCTGCATATCTGAGGTTATTGATATTTCTCCCAGCAATCTTGATTCCAGCTTGTGCTTCTTCCAGCCCAGCGTTTCTCATGATGTACTCTGCATAAAAGTTAAATAAGCAGGCTGACAATATACAGCCTTGATGTACTCCTTGTCCTATTTGGAAGCAGTCTGTTGTTCCATGTCCAGTTCTAACTGTTGCTTCCTGACCTGCATATTGGTTTCTCAAGAGGCAGGTCAGGTGGTCTGGTATTCCCGTCTCTTTCAGAATTTTCCACAGTTTAATGTGATCCACACAGTCAAAGGCTTTGGCATAGTCAATAGAGCAGAAACAGATTTTTTTCTGGAACTCTCTTGCTTTTTCCATGATCCAGTGGATGTTGGAAATTTGATCTCTGGTTCCTCTGCCTTTTCTAAAACCAGCTTGAACATCAGGAAGTTCACAGTTCACATATTGCTGAAGCCTGGCTTGGAGAATTTTGAGCATTACTTTACTAGCTTGTAAGTTGAGTGCAATTGTGCGGTAGTTTGAGCATTCTTTGGCATTGTCTTTCTTTGTGATTGGAATGAAAACTGACCTTTTCCAGTCCTGTGGCCACTGCTGAGTTTTCCAAAATTGCTGGCATATTGAGTGCAGCCCTTTCACAGCATCATCTTTCAGGATTTGAAATAGCTCCACTGGAATTCCATCACCTCCACTAGCTTTGTTCATAGTGATGCTTTCTAAGGCCCACTTGACTTCACATTCCAGGTTATATGGCTCTAGGTGAGTGATCACACCATCATGATTATCTTGGTTGTGAAGATCTTTTCTGTATAGTTCTTCTGTGAATTCTTGCCACCTCTTCATAATATCTTCTGCTTCTGTTAGGTCCATACCATTTCTGCCCTTTATCAAGCCCATCTTTGCATGAAATGTTCCCTTGGTATCTCTAATTTTCTTGAAGAGATCTCTAGTCTTTCCCATTCTGCTGTTTTCCTCTATTTCTTTGCAGTGATCTCTGAGGAAGGCTTTCTTATCTCTTCTTGCTATTCTTTGAAACTCTGCATTCAGATGCTTGTATCTTTCCTTTTTTACTTTGCTTTTCGGTTCTCTTCTTTTCACAGCTATTTGTAGGGCCTCCTCAGACAGCCATTTGCTTTTTTGCATTTCTTTTGCATGGGGATGCTCTTGATCCCTGTCTCCTGTACGGTGTTACGAACCTCCGTCCACAGTTCATCAGGCACTCTGTCTATCAGATCTAGTCCCTTAAATCTATTTCTCACTTCCACTGTATAATCATAAAGGATTTTATTTAGGTCATATCTGAATGGTCTAGTGGTTTTCCCTACTTTCTTCAATTTAAGTCTGAATTTGGCAATATATGTGTATCTCCAAGACTCTGTGGAACAACCCTCCTCCCAAAAGTCCCCTTTTTCCTGTTTGTAGTAAAGCTTAAGCCTCCTAGGTCTTCCCTAAATTCCAGTGAAGGATTTAATCAGTAAAGTGAGAAAATGTGGAAACAAAGGACAATTCATTCAAGACAAATAATAACTGTCAGCCATGAAACAAAGTTAAGGACCTTTAGTGCCTCCTCAAGGTAGAAATCTGAGATGGTATTCCGCAGTATTCTGAGCAATATCCTTGAGTTGTTTTGCAGTCATTAAAACCCCTGCCCCACCATTTGGATGAAATTAACTACATTCTGACTACCAGTAGGTAGACTCTAGACTCCAGACTGGTTGGAACTAGAAGATTGGTGATTTTACTCAGAAACAGCACCTTGTTACCTCACCACAACCAATCAGAAGGATGCCCACAAGCTGATTACACACCCTTCAACCCTGTCCCTTATTTTGCTTTCAAAAATCCTTCCCTGAAAACCGTTAAGGCAATCAAGTCTTTTGAGCAAGAGCTGCTCATTCTTGCTTTGGCCCATGTTGGATGCTCTGCAATAAATGCTGTACTTTTCCTTATCACAACCTGTTGTCACTGGGTTCTAGACTGGTTTTACTTCTCAAGGACAAGTCGACTCAGGTTTGGTCTGATCATCTATACATTTCCTAGGTGGCGCTAGTGGTAAAGAACCTGGCTGCCAACGCAGGTTCTGGTTTGGAAAGATTCCCCAGAGGAGGGCATGAAAACCCACTCCAGTATTCTTGCCTGGAGAATCCCATGGACAGAGGAGACTGGCAGGCTACAGTACATGGGGTAGCAAAGACTCGGACATGACTGAAGTGACTTAGTATGCATGCATATAAAAAAAGAGGGGAGGGGGAGAGAAATTACTAATACACAGGTTTTTAGATCTAAAGAATTTAAAAGATCTAGAAAAAACATTTTACTTCAGAAAAAAATTGAAAACTAGCTCTTATTTGAATATTGCTTAAGTGGAAATATTTGTCTTCTTGGTTTCAGGTTGAACAAATGTAAACTATGAAATATTAGGTAAATTCTAGAGATGTTGCTAATGTGTTAGCTCTTCTAAAGTTATCTGTGTTTTAGAAGGAAATTCCTGCATTTGTAGTTACTTTAAATTACTGATAGATTTAGAAATATTGGACTCAGTGTATAAGAACTGGACTTTGAATCATACTTTAAAATTATAGAGTGATTAATTCAGAGAAGTATCACAAATGTGATACTGAGAATTGGTTTGCATTCTGATTGGAACTTAAGCAGATATAAAAATGAGGAAGGACCTCCCCAGAGAAAACAGTAGCCTGTGGGAAGATACAGGTTGTTTAAAGAGCCGGATGATTTGAGAGAGGATGTAAAGAGATGCTGCAGGTGGGCTTGGAGATATAAGTTGAGGCAAAAAGAAGAAAGGTTCATTTGCTTGGATGTTTGGGTTTTATCTTGTAAGTAACAGAGTGTCAAAGAGGTTTGTAAGCATGGTAAATGGAGATCAAATCTGTTTTTTAGGAATATAGTTAAGAAGAAACAACAAATAATAAAGGGGAAAATATGTGAAATTCAATATAGTGTTCTTTGGCTGAAGCACAGGTGAGAAATTATGATTTTTTTTTTCAAGTAAATCAATGAAAGTAAGACTAGATAAAATCAGAATTCCTGAAGTGTAATAAGTCAGGTTCTGCACTCTTTGCAACAAATCTCTTTGGATTTGAACATAGAGCCTGAGAAGAGCAAGAAAATTACCTAAATTTTTTTAGTTTGGAAAACCAGTGGATTAGACAACATTATTCAAGACTGAGACAACTTGACTGATGATTCTGAAAAGTCAAATCTCTATGGTTAACATTACCTATTTTCTTTTATCAGTTTTATTTTATTTATCCCTGTTTTATGCCCACCTCTATCTGTAAGGTTGCGGAATATTCCTCTGTCCTTTGGAAACAGAGAGATGGACATGGACCCAGGAGCATAAGAAAGAGTCCAGTGAGAACTGTGAGATCAGTAATAAAGCACTAGGTAGTGACAAAGAATAAAGACATTACTTCTGTTTGCTCCTGTACTGGGTCTATGTCTCTGCAGTTAAATTGTGAGCTCCTTGAGATCAGGAGCTGGGTGTTATTCATCTTTGAATTTGTGAACCTAGCAGTGTCTTGATCCCTTGTTGACATTCAGAAAATGTTTATTGACTAGGTGAGGTGAAGTCGCTCAGTCGTGTGCGACTCTTTGCGACCCCGTCACCGTGGACTGTAACATACTAGGTTTCTCCGTCCATGGGATTTTCCAGGCAAGAATACTGGAATGGATTGCCATTTCCTTCTCCAGGCTATCTTCCTGACCCAGGGATCGAACCTGGGTCTCCTGCATTGGAGGCAGACGCTTTAACCTCTGAACCACCAGGGAAGCCTTATAGTAAATACATTAACAGAGAAGGTTTTGTACACAAAACTTCAGTAAAAGTACTTGTTAATCTTTCATTTTCTTATAGCCTAATAGAGAGACAAGGTGAGTTGAAAACAAATTCAGTTTTGAAAGAATTAGAGCAAAAATAATTCAGAAGAAATATATTTTTTTGTATGGACAAATCTGTGAAATGAGAATTGGTTTAACCAGGTACACCTCTGAAACCTCCATTTATGAGTCAGAGTTTTTAGGGACAGGGACTTCCCCCTCACTTTTTTTTGTTTCACATGTAATCCTCATATAACTTGTAAACCAGGGCCCAATGTAATAACTTGGTGGATGAGACAAAATCGCATTTCATTTAAACAAATGAAGCACAAAAACAAGATTCACTGTCTCTAGCTACCTAGCCAGCTCTTACCTAGGGTGTGTCTCCTTTTGTTGTTCAGTTGCTCAGTTATTTTCACTCTTTGTCACCCCATAGAATGCAGCACACCAGGCTTCCCTGTACTTCACTATTTCCCTGAGCTTGCTCAAACTCATGTCCATTGAGTCAGTGATGTCATCCAACCATCTCATCCTCTGCCATCCCCTTCTCCTCCTGCCTTCAATCTTTGCCAACATTAGGGTCTTTTTTAATGACTTGGCTCTTCGCACCAGATGCCCAAAGTATTGGAGTTTCAGCTTCCTCATCAGTACTTCCAATGAATATTCAGGACTGATTTCCTTTAGGATTGACTGGTTGGATCTCCTTGCAGTCCAAGCGACTCTCAAGAGTCTTCTCCAACACCGCAGTTCAAAAGCATTAATTTTTCAGTTCTCAGCTTTCTTTATGATCCAATCCTACATCTATACATGACTACTGGAAAAACCATAGATTTGACTATACACACCTTTGTGGGCAAAATAATGTCTCTCCGTTTTAATATGCTGTCTAGGTTGGTCATAGCTTTTCTTCCAAGAAGCAAGCATCCTTCATGGCTGCAGTCACCATACAGTGCTTTTGGAGTCCGAGAAAATAAAGTCTCTCACTGTTTCCATCGTTTCCACATCTATTAGCCATAAAGTAATGGGACTGGATGCCATGATCTTAGTCTTTCGAATGTTGAATTTTAAGCCAGCTTTTTCACTCTCTCCTTTCACCTTCATCAAGAGGTTCTTTAGTTCCTCTTTGCTTTCTTCCATAAGGGTGGTGATATCTGCATATTTTAGGTTATTGATGTTTCTCCCAGCGATCTTGATTCCAGCTTGTGCTTCATTCAGCCCGACATTTCGCATGGTGTCCTCTCTGTATAAGTTAAATAAGCAGGATGACAATACACAGTCTTGATGTACTCCTTTCCCAATTTTAAACCAATCCATTGTTCCATGTCCAGTTCTAACTGTTACTTCTTGACCTGCATACAAATTTCTCAGGAGGCAGGTGAGGTGGTCTGGTATTCCCATCTCTTTAAGAATTTTCCATAGCTTGTTGTGATCCATGCAGTCAAAGGCTTTAGTGTAGTCAATGAAGCAGAAGTAGATATTTTAAGCAAAAGTGTCTCTAGTTCTGATGATTCTGTCTCTAATTAAATTTATTTTTCTTCTCTCATTAACTTTAGATAAGCAAACAGATACTTACAGTTTTTCTTTTAAAGGCAAGCTCCCTACCTCATCATGGTATCTGTAATTTTTATATTAATAAGACTGAATTAGCACATAGGAAAAATACTCCAAAGAACTTGATGAATCCAGAGTGATTCATTTTTTTAATGCAATACCCTCTGATACTTTTGCTGACTAGTCATTAGCTGGACTTTTCTTCTTTTATATCTTTAAATTGTCTGTAAAGTTAGCTCTGCCCCTCTTTTTTTGAATCAAATAACCACACACCACACATCCCAGTGTGTGTCCCTGTCAATGTTACTTAATGCTGTCAAAGCCCTCTCTCCCTCCAACCACAAACCCTGGACTAGCAAGATATCAGCTGCTGCCCTCCACAGCTGCCCTATTCTGCCCATCAGAAGAAAGTTGGAATTCATTCCTTAATTAATATCTTCAATATCTCTAGTCACTTTTGCATTATTTACTTCTCAAAAGTCTTGAAATAAGTCACACATTTCACTTGTGATGGCTGCTCATGAAGACAAGCTGCCAAATCCCTGGGTTGTGATGAAGTGATTGCTGAAGTGTCCAGGGAAGCAACGGACTCATGCTCCCTTGGGCTGCACAGGACTCAGAAGCATTCTGATTTGAATAAGTTGCACTGTGAAAATACTAGCTCTGGAGTTCTAAGACTCAACTCTAATTCTTGAAATAATGAAATTTCTGAGCATGTGTTGAAAAATACAGTAAAGCAATTTGGACTCCTGAGGTACACTTCTGTTAGGGACTATGTTTTCACTGGGCTAGATCTCTTTTTGAAGCTAAGGCAGTTTCAGTCTGAACAAGAAAAGGAACTCTCTCCTTGAATATACCCAAATTTCTTTCTTACATCTCTCAACCCAATAGGTATGTTTGTTTTGAGTCACTCTTGATTTTCTCTGCATGGAAATAATAACCATTCTACTCAATTTTACAACATCCCCATAATAATTCTTACTAGGTAATAAACCACACTCTTAGGGAAAAAAAAAAGATTGTGTAAGGTTCAAAAAATTTTGGAGAGTGATTGTTGCTGAAATATCATGTCCACATTATCAAAATTATTTCTGTCATTGTAATGCTCATAGTAGCAGTCATAGCAGTAATATTAATTGTTTACAAAGTGAATAGGTTATATTCAGGTAAATGATTCCTTTTTGTTAAGGCAAATCTTGGTCAAAGTTTCAAGTTTAAATTTCCATAAAATTCTGAAGCTACTTCATTTCAAAGCTGATGGTATTTTGCTTAGAACACTGTATGATCAGCTTTTTAAGGACAAACACTTGGAATTTCTGTATCGTTCTCAGTTCTTTAGTTTATTCTCTGTAGTGTCATTATCATCATCATCCCTTGAATATGAAAAAATCTTAGTAGTGTGTATTTTAGATAAATGTTCACTTAACATTCATGAACATTTGATTAAGTAGATATTACTCTTCTTATTTTACACATGGGGAACTAAGGCCAAAGATGGCATGTGACTTGTCCTGTATAATAGAGTATCAAGCTGTGGAGGCAGAAATAGGATGTTAAATTTCTAACGAGGGCATTTTGTTTTCTTTAAAAAAAAAATAGAGAATTTCAACTAGAGTAAAATTTGTACAAGTTAACAAAAATCTAAAGTACAAAAACAAAAATATAAAGTAGAGGTGTATTTTTTACATGTGAATTTTATCCCTTTTTAAAAAATGTATTCATTTTTAATTGGAGGATAATTGCTTTACAGTATTGTGTCAGTTTCTGCCATAAGTCAAAGTGAATTGGCCGTAGGTACACACATGTCCCCTTCCTCTTGAGTTTCTCTCCCATCTCCTAGCCCTTCCTACCTTTGAGTGCACTAAATAAGAGGAACTTATCCAAGTGAAAATGTTAGCCACTCAGTCATGTCCAACTCTTCGTGACCCCATGGACTGTAGCCCACCAGGTTCCTATGTTCATGGAATTCTCTAGGCAAGAATACTGGAGTTAGTAGCCATTCATTCTCCAGGGGATCTTCCCAGACTAGAGGTAGCACCCAGGTCTCCTGCATTGCTGGCAGATTCTTTACCATCTGAACCACCAGGGAAGCCCAAGGCAAATAAAAGTGTATGATGAAAAAGTGGCGAAATAGCATCCAATGAATAGAACCACTTTCATCTAATTCACTGTCTAAAACCCAAGACCATTTATTACATGGTCACTATATGTCTCTTGGTGCTCTACAACTCTTTCTTTACAAAACAAAAGCCTATTTCAACTTTTTTTTTTTTTTTTGAACTGTATATTTTTATTTCAGGGCAAGAAACTCTTAAGTAGCAATATCCCAGGATGAAAGAAAAATAGCAGATTTAAGACTGAAGTAAGAAATAAGGATGCAAAACATGTTCCTTGAAAAATCACAATATGCTCTGGTTGGAAGAGGATGTTATACAGTTATTCTTAACTGAAGGTCATACAGAAAGCTGTCAACAGTGCCAGGACTTCTAATCAGGTTTAGCTCTTCACACTCAGTATAGTACTCTTTCTACTGTCCTGCTCTGTAGCGTTATCCTCTTGCCCACTGACCTAGTATACAACTGAGACACCATATTATACTGATCCCATAGCCCCCTGAACTCCAAGAGTTAAACTGATAATACTCTTGTTCACTTCAGGCTGAAATGAGAAAATGAATCCTGCCAGGATAAATAGCACTGGGACGACAATTCTTTTTGGTCATATGAATCTAGTTTCCACCTTTACTTTTGTGAGAAGGCTTTCAAAAAACACCAGTTCTTCACCATATGGCACTAGTATAAATATATCACCTACTGAAAATGCCAGAGCTCAAAAATGAGATCTTTAAAGAAAGGACTGCTTGTGATTTTGCAAATAATAAGCTTGTGCTAGTGGACAATAGTTTCAGTAACTGTATCCATCATTATATTTACATTTCTATAATTAGTTGCAACTGTTTCTGTGAGGTTAAAGGTCTCTAGTTTAATGCAGTCATTATAATCAAACAGTAAATAATGTTTGGATTCTGTTGATATGATGGGAAAGCATTAATTTTAAAAGAATACCTTTCAAAAGGAGCCCTAATCTCAATCCTTCAACAGTTACACCCACTTTTGGCAAGGAACAGGAGTGGTAAAGAGGTGGAATTCACAGGCCTCATCCTTAAATAGCACGCAGTAATGTTGAATTAAATGACATAATCTAGAGCCCAGTATATAATAGTAAATGATGGTCCAGATGAATGGTATGACCTGTAGGAGGTTAGAAAGGGAAAAGATTGCTGTTAACTAAAGAGAGTGAAACTGTAAGAACATGTCACTTTCTTTAGTAAAAATAAAGTCTATTATTTATAGCAATGGGCTTCTCTGGTGGCTCAGTGGTAGAGAATCCACCTCTCAATGTAGGGGACTCTGGTTCAGTCCTTGAGCTGGGAAGATCCCATGGAGAAGGAAATGGCAACCACTCTGTTATTTTTAATATTTTATCTATAAGAATGAATATTAAAATTTAAGTGTGGATTTGAACTCGGGATCTTACTTCTGGTTTACTTTCATTTTCTAGTAAACTTTAGGTCTTATTAATCATAAACTTAGCAAAACTTTTAAGTATTATTCTTTCCAAAATCTATTTTCTGCTTTTCTCTCAATATTATTTTGTGTTTCCAGAAAAAAATGCATATTTCCTTCAGTATACTACATCTCTTACAGAGAATATTTGGGAACCATAAAATACTTGAATTATGGTGTGGACTCATTGTCATTAATACCTTCATGTCACATCATGATTTTCTCACCTGTAAAAGCAAGAAGCTGACACCTGAAAGCTGGTATTACTTTCCACAGGAGGTTTCTTATTTTCGTTGTCCAGCTATTGGTTTGGCCATTTGTTTCTTCTTCTTCTTTTTTTAAAGGTTTATTTATTTGTTGGCTGTGTTGGTTCTTCCTTACATCAGGCAATGTTTTTCATGGTAGTGCCTGGACTCGCTAGTTGTGGTGTGTAGCCTTAGCTCCTCTGCAGCCTGCGGGATCTTTTTCTCCAACCAGGGATTGAATCTCATCCTCTGTATTGTAACCTGTGTGTGTGTGTGTGTGTGTGCACGCACATACGTGCACACGTGTACACATGCAAGCACATGATTCATCCTGTCTGACTCTTTGCGACCCCAAAGACTGTAGCCCACCAGGTTTCTCTGTCCATGGGGATTCTCCAGGCAAGAACACTGGAATGGGTTGCCATGCCTTCCTCCAAGGGATCTTCCCAACCCAGAGATCTAATCACTGGACCGCCAGGGAAGTCCTGATATGCCTCTCCTTAGTAAGGGGGAATGCCTTTAGGAACAATTTCTTATGTCCTCAGCCATGTCCGACTCTTTGAGACCCATGGACTGTGTTCCACCAGGCTTCTCTGTCTATGGGATTCTCCAGGCAAGAACACTGGGATGGGTTGCCATTTCCTTCTCCAGGGGATCTTCACAACCCATAGATCTAATCTATGCTTCCTGCACTGGCAGGCAGATTCTTTACCAGTGTACCACCTGGGAAGTGCTTATCAACAGTTTACTTCTTACTAATCTGTTCTTTCCAAAAAGAAACTCGATTAATGCATTGAATGGGAGACCTCTTGGCTCACTCAGTAGTTGAAGTTATAGGAGTCATAACAAAGAGATCTCTAATGATTCCAGAAAGATCCTTGGAGAGGTTATTATTTGTATTAATGAGGTTAGTAAGCCTCTTAATTAGACAGTAAGCAGCTTCACTACCAAAAAGGCAGAAATTTTCTCTCTATACTCTGCTATCACACGCATGTGCAACATAGCCACAAAGTTTTGCACATAGCTCACTGATGGTGTATTTAGTGAATGAGAGACAGTAGAGTAGAAGAGTGATTAAGAGCACAGAGATTGAAATCAAAGCCCAACACTGTTATAAATCACTGAGTAATTAAGTGTGTAAAGAACCTGAGTCAGTGCATCACAGTGGTAAGAGTATGATTTGGGAAACCCAAAAGCAATAGTTCATTCCCAGGTCCACTTCTTATTCACTGAGACAAAGCAATCTACTCACCTCTCTTTGCTTCTATTTCCTCACCTAAAAATTGAGACTAACAATAATATCTATTCAATGGATTTTATTGTAGATTAAATGAATCAATATGATTGTGTTCTTAAAACCAGGGCCTGGCAAATAATAAGCATTGGATAGTCATTTTTTATTATTATTACTAATTTATTTGACTCCCATCTTCCTCATCTGTAAAATAGATCAATAATACTTTGCCTCATAATATTCATTTGTGATTAAAGGAAATTATGTAGATAGGGCACACAGTACAGTGACAGCATGTAGTGGGGGTCACATATTTTATCTATTATTACTATTGTCATTGTATGACACATTGATTTTACTAAAATATGACAGTTTAAAATATGATTGATTGCCTGATGTATTTGAGTGTTCCCTCAAAAAACATGCAAGTCAATGAGCTCATGGTTCTCTTTCTGTAATTAAATCTGTGCTGTAGTCATCAGAATTCCTTCTGGTAATTGTCAATTATCGGTAGAAAAGGAATTTGGAGGATCATTTAGGAGATTAAGTGTTCTTTAATAGCACAACTGGGCAAGAAAAAATTAGTTTACATTAGTCTCAAAACATTGTCCTCACATATGTTGCCTCCCTTTGTGATAAAGAAAAAGTAAAAAGAAAGAAAGAAAGAAAAAAAAAAAAAAAAGACTCTCCTGAGTGACAACCTCAACAAAGAAAGTTCAATCATACCACTACTTTGCAGTTGAAATAAGTAACAAAGTAATCCAGCAGGGAGAGAATGTGTCAGCTTGTTTCACAGGAAATGTTTGGATAAATCCACAGGGAATACTCCATTTCCCTTTCAAAGAGTCTTTTGATGCTAGTTAAAGGTATTCCTAGGAGCAGTCATTTGATGGCTATTACCCTTTTCTCATCAGCCATTAGCAGTAGACTTGGTTTATACAGAAACAAAATGGGACAGGAGGCAAAGACAAAGTACAGTCTCATGGGCTACTTTCTGATATGAAAGCTGAAGGCTCTTCTAGGTACTGCCTGTCTTAGGCTGAAACTACTAAAATTCAGCTTAATGGAAAGAAGCAGGTATTACTAATCTGGGCATTTCATCTAATGATATCACATTTGTGCATACAAGTAGCAGAACAAGAAGGAAACAGTGTACTTGTTCTGAAAGGATTTTTGCCACTTCATTGGAATGGATACACTTGAAACCAGATAGCCACTATGGCTATCTGGTGAAGTCAGACAAAGAAACATAAACCATAGGTTTAAAATGTTCTCATGGATTTTCTTTTTATATGGTTAAAAAAAAAAAAAAAAAAAAAAGCAAAGACCATTCCATTCGGTCCCAAGACTTCATGGCAAATAAATGGGGAAAGAAATGAAAACAGTGACAGAAATTATTTTTTGGGCTCCAAAATCACTGTGGATGACGACTGCAGCCAGGAAATTAAAAGGCACTTGCTCCTTGGAAGAAAAGCTATGACAAACCTAGACAGTGTATTAAAAAGCAGAAATATCACTTCACCAACAAAGAGCCATCTAGTCAAAGCTATGGTTTTCCCAGTAGTCATGTAAAGAGGTGAAAGCTGGTCTATAAAGAAAGCTGAGCACCGAAGAATTGATGCTTTCAGACTATGGTGTTGGAGAAGATCCTTGAGAGTTCCTTTGACTGCAAGGATTTCACACCAGCCAACCCTAAAGGAAATCAACACTGAATATTCATTGGAAGGACTGATGTTGAAGCTGAAGCACTAATATTTTGCACACCTGATGCGAAGAGCCAACTCATTAATAAAGGCCCTGGGGTAGTTTGAGGGCAGGGGGAGAAAAGGAAAACAGAGGATGAGATGGTTGAATGGCATCATCAACTCAGGGACATGAGTTTGAGCAAACTCTGGGAGATAGTGAAGAACAAGGAAGCCTGGCATGCTGCAGTCCATGGAGTCACAGAGAGTCGAAACTCAGTTAACTAGAAACTTGCTGCTGCTGCTAAGTTGCTTCAGTCGTGTCCGACTCTGTGCGACCCCAGAGACGGCAGCCCACCAGGCTCCCCCATCCCTGGGATTCTCCAAGCAAGAACACTGGCGTGGATTGCCATTTCCTTCTCCAATGCATGAAAGTGAAAAGTGAAAGTGAAGTTGCTCAGTCGTGTCTGACCCTCAGCGACCCCATGGACTGCAGCCTTCCAGGCTCCTCCGTCCATGGGATTTTCCAGGCAAGAGTACTGGAGTGGGGTGCCATTGCCTTCTCCAATTAGAAGCTTATATATATGCAAATATTACATGTGGCTTTTCTAGGTAATAAATTCATACCAGTTCACTGACTAGTAATAGCTTAACAGAAGATTTGTCTGCATAGTTTTTTAAAAAAAGAATTTGACCAAAATGTTGAGTTCCATTTAACATGCTCTGTTTGATTTAAAAAAAAAAAACCTACTAATTGTTTGGATTAATTTAAATGAGACTATGAATTCAATTAGGGTTTCCCAGGTGGTGCAGTGGTAAAGAATCTGCACGCCAATACAGCAGACAAGAAACTTGGGTTCAATCCCTAGATCAAGAAGATCCCTTAGAACAGGAAATGGCAACCCACTCCAGTATTTTGCCTGGAAAATTCTATGGATAGAGGAATCTGTAGAGCTATAGTCCAAGGGGGTTCAAAGAAACAGATACAACTGAGTAACTGAGCATATATGCACATGAGTTCAGTTAGTGACTAAAGCATCTAATCCCCCTTTCCTTTCATGGTAGAACCCAAAGTGAGATAAGCTTCTTAAATGAAGGAATCAAATGGTGGTACTTCTCCAGGAATACAAACAGGGTTTTTCTTAGGAAGCTGGTCACATTCCAACATCAAATGGTCAGGTGGAAGAATTGAATAGATTCAATCCCAGAATTGTAATAAATATCACAAGCAGAATGGAAACTTACATTCTTTCCCTAAGGCGACTGTAGGAAATTAAGGCACCAAAATATTAATCTCAAACAGCCACTGTGAACCACAGTCAGGGATCCCCATGTATCTCAAGATGACACATTAAAAGAGGAACTGTGTGTCCTTTCTTGGCATCTCTTGGTAATATGGCTGGTACTAAATGGTTCAAATGATTATTTCAACATAATCTTGCAAACTGACCCTGGAGATATCAATGTTTTCTCCCTGCCTCCTAACCTATAACTTCTTAACATCTGTGACGGAAATTCGGTGTAAATAGCTCAGGAATGTCTACTGTGTCTTATAACAAAGGGGCTCGGATGACCAAACATTATTAAAAGAAATGCAGTAGCTTTCCCAAACAACAGCCAAGATGTATGCAAACATAGTCAGAGCTGTATCTCATGACAGGGTGATAAAAACACCAGAGATCAAAGAAATTATCTTTGTAATTCACAAGTTAGTAGCATGCTGAGATTCTTTAGTGTTCTCTTTCCTCCTTATTTTCTCCATTTAAGGAATCTCAGTGATCAACAATGCCTGAGTGATAAAGACCACCAAACCTAATATCAAGCAGTATTCATCTGTGTAGGGCTGAGGAGAAACCATCATATTGAATACCTTCAGAAAGGAGAGCAAAGATGTTCTTTCCAGAACTATGAGACAAGAGTGTCACAAAAGAGGAGCAAAACAATAACATGAAAATGCATATTTCAGATGAAATGGATCTTCTTAGATAAAATGAAATGAAGAAGATATGAAGACTCTTTTAACCATAATATATCATAAATAAAGATCTAAAGGATTATTTAGTTATTACTAGTTAGTGAGCTTCAGTTCAGTTCAGTTCAATCACTCAGTCGTCTCTGACTCTTTGTGATCCAATGAACCGCAGCACGCCAGGCTTCCGGGTCCGTCACCAACTCCCAGAGTCCACCTAAACCCTTGTCCATTGAATTGGTGATGCCATCCAACCATCTCATCCTCTGTCGTCCCCTTCTCCTCCTGCCTTCAGTCTTTCCCAGCATCAGGGTCTTTTCCAATGAGTCAGCTCTTTGCATCAGGTGGCCAAAGTATTGAAGTTTCAGCTTCAACATCAGTCCCTCCAATGAACACCCAGGACTGATCTCCTTTAGGATGGACTGGTTGGATCTCCTTGCAGTCCAAGGGACTCTCAAGAGTCTTCTCCAACGCCACAGTTCAAAAGCATCAATTCTTCAGTGCTTAGCTTTCTTTATAGTCCAACTCTCACATCCATACGTGACCACTGGAAAAATCATAGCCTTGACTAGAAGGACCTTTGTGGACAAAGTAATGTCTCTGCTTTTGAATATGCTGTCTAGGTTGGTCATAACTTTCCTTCCAAGGAGTAAACATCTCTTAATTTCATGGCTTCAATCACCAACCATCTGCAGTAATTATGGAGCCCAGAAAAATAAAGTCTGACACTGTTTCCACTGTTTTCCCATCTATTTGCCATAAAGTGATGGGACCAGATGCCATGATCTTCATTTTCTGACTGTTGAGCTTTAAGCCAAATTTTTCACTCTGCTCTTTCACTTTTATCCAGAGGTTCTTTAGTTCCTCTTCACTTTCTGCCATAAGGGTGGAGTCATCTGCACACCTGAGGTTATTGATATTTCTCCTGGCAATCTTTATTCCAGCTTGTGCTTCCTCCAGCCCAGTGTTTCTCATGATGTACTCTGCCTATAAGTTAAATATGCAGGGTGACAATATACAGACTTGATGTACTGCTTTTCTGATTTGGAACCAGTCTGTTGTTCCATGTCCAGTTCTAACTGTTGCTTCCTGACCTGCATACAGGTTTCTCAGGAAGCAGGTCAGGTGGGCTGCTATTCCCATCTGTTTCAGAATTTTCCACAGTTTATTGTGATCCACACAGTCAAAGGCTTTCGCATCATCAATAAAGCAGAAATAGATGTTTTTCTGGAACTCTCTTGCTTTTTCGATGATCCAGAGGATGTGGCAATTTGATCTCTGGTTCCTCTGCCTTTTGTAAAACTAGCTTGAACATCTGGAAGTTCATGGTTCACATATTGCTGAAGCTTGGCTTAGAGAATTTTGAGCATCACTTTACTAGCGTATGAAATGAGTGCAATTGTGCAGTAGTTTGAGCATCCTTTAGCATTGCCTTTCTTTGGGACTGGAATGAAAACTGACCTTTTCCAGTCCTGTGGCCACTACTGAGTTTTCCAAATTTGCTGTATATTGAGTACAGCACTTTCACAGCATCATCTTTCAGGATTTGAAATAGCTCCACTGGAATTCCATCACCTCCATGAGCTTTGTTCATAGAGATGCTTTCTAAGGCCCACTTGACTTCACATTCCAGGATGTCTGGCTCTAGGTGAGTGATTACACCATCGTGATTATCTTGGTCATGAAGATCTTTTCTGTATAGTTCTTCTGTGTATTCTTGCCACCTCTTCTTAATATCTTCTGCTTCTGTTAGGTCCCTACTATTTCTGTCCTTTATTGAGCCCATTTTTGCATGAAATGTTCCCTTGGTATCTCTAATTTTCTTGAAGAGATCTCTAGTCTTTCCCATTCTGTTGTTTTCCTCTATTTCTTTGCATTGATCTCTGAGGAAGGCTTTCTTATCTCTCCTTGCTATTCTTTCGAACTCTGCATTCAAATGGGTATATCTTTCCCCGGAGGTCAGGGGCAGCCGTCCAGAGGAGCTACCCGAGATCCAAGGTAAGGAGCAGCAGCTGCGCTTTGCTGGGGCAGCTGTGAAGAGATACCCCACATCCAAGGTTAATGAGCTTAGTTATTGCTATTTAGAAAGATCCTTATGAAATTTTTCTATATGGAATATTTTGAGAGAAGGAATTATTTACATAGTCATGTATGAATTCTCACAACAGACCTGGTACATGGCTAATGTTCAGCAAATATTTTGGATTAAATAATGTTGCTCATCTTGGTGTTCTATCCTTTAATACAGTATCTGACCATAATGAGTACTCAGTTACTTAGTTTTTTGTGAATAAGTTATGACAACATAAACAACTATTGCCTTTCAATTCCACGTACAGGTATTGTACATTCTCTCTCATAGATTATTATCGGCCTTGGGTACAAGTGAGACAAAATGAATTCCAGAGATGGAATAGAGCCTCCTTGATTGTGAAAATCTGTGCATGCTTTGTTCCTGAGACCTGTTTCAGTCTTACCCTTCCCAGTCATTGAAATACGACAGAACTGCATCAGAAGAAAGCCTCAACCATTTAAGGTGGGAGAAAAGCAGCAAATAATGGAGACCAGACCTAGCATTCCATCTTCTACAGCTTGGGTTAGAGAAATGCAAGACAATAAATGAAGACCAAGTGTCTACAGGTACTCTAAGGTAAGTGACATAGCATGCTGGACTCACTCTGAGAGGAGAGCAAACACCAGAGCTTATGCTTGACTTCTCAAGCATGACTGGGTGTTCTTTCATGGGTATGTGGTCCTTCTGGCTGACAGTGCAGAAAAGCAGACGTTCCAGGGGACAACATGACCTCCTTGCTCTAGGCCCCTTTAGTGAAGAGGCTTCTTTGCTGAGGAAGGCCAAGAAGACAGTCTAAGGAAAGACCTTGTTGGGCAGTATTTCTACCTTAGTCCAACAGGATGCCTCAGCTATGGAAAAATGTTTCTTGAAGAAAAGACCAAACTACTTCACTGAGACATATTCATGAAAATTATGTATCTTAATTGACCTAATATGCAGCAGCAGCTATTATATACTGGACATGATGCTTCTAATTGTGTATACCATCTCCCTCTTAATCCAAGCAGCAATCCTATATGACACAGATGAAGAAAAGGCTTAGAAAGGAGAGTAATTTGTCCTATATCATATACCTAGTCAGTGGTAGATATGCTTTCCATTTTAACTGAACTATTGAAATAGTCTCTCTGAGCTGGTGAAAATTCTCCCCACTTTGTACTCTAGTTCTCTCTTCCAACACACACGCAGGATTTTTCTTTCGCTATTATCAAAATTTTCATGCTAAGCAAAGATTTAGCTATGCCTTTCTGATTGTTGAAAAACAAAACAACCTTTTCAGTGACCCATGCTATCACCTCCCTGCTGAATAATTTTCAGTGGCTTCCTATTGCTCATGGAAAAAGCACTCTGTTAGCCTCAAGGGCTATGTAATTGAGCCCAGACCCAGAAACTACCCATTCCATGTCTTTTATGTGCTAACCAAATCCATTCCTCCAATATATCTTCAGCAGTCTCTCGCCTAAGGACTTTGCTCACATGGTTTCTTCCATTTGAAACACTTTTCATCCAATTCTGCAACTAGCAAACATACCCATTTATCTTTTAAGACAAGTCTAATTTCTCTTCATTTAAGATGTAAAAGGACTGAGGAAAGATGCAAATACCTCTTTATTAAGCACTAAAAGACAAAGATAGAACCACAAGTTGAACACAGTAGTTAGTGGAGGTGGTCACTGTAGACAAAAAAACAATTAAACAGCTAGATTATATATAGTGTACAGACCGTAATAGCTAAGAAATGAACAGTAAATCCTGATTTGAGGCTGTTCTCTATCCATGTGAAACATATATGTCATCTATCCATTCTCATAACATATCACAAGAGTGTTCAAATAAAGGTATGAGTTCTTTGAAAAGTTCCATCTCTACAGGTTTTTATTGGCTACGTCTCTTCCTTTCTCCTCCTCAGTAGTTCATCTATAGCTCACGAAAGGCCAAAAAAATGGAGGATATAGATCTTGTTTTCTTTACATCAAATAGGTAAGGTACATTCACTGGAGCTGTTTTTAGATGTTTTAAGTTATATTACAGTTCTTGCCTATATGTCATATATTTTTGTGTGAATCAGATTAATTTTTTCAAAACATCTTTATAGCATATTTGTATATCTCAAGCATCATGCTATGAAAAAATAGAATTGAGATATTTTTTGCATTGTTTAACGTCTTATAGTTGACAGTATATGTGAAAGCCTTTTGAAAACACTCAAATGCTTGTAAGGAATTATTATCAATAAAAGTATTTAAGGAATACTTACGATATACACATTAATCTTTGAGGTTAACGGCATAACAACTCCTTATGTTTCCCAGCAGCTTGTCCTTTAAACAAGCTTTTGTAAATAAAAACTTCTGCAGAACAAGACCAATTGCTTACTGATATTCATGTGGTATGACTTTCTTAAGTCCTTATAAATTTGCTTAGTCCTAGTTTCAATAATGAGGTTTCAACAAATGCTATAATTAGTAACTATCACTAGTAGTCAACATCTAGATATTTTTGGCTTTATGAAAAACTAAAATCAGTATCAATAACCTCTTATGCAGATGACACCACCTTTATGGCAGAAAGTGAAGAAGAACTAAAGAGCCTCGATGAAAGTGAAAGAGAAGAGTGAAGAAGTTGGCTTAAAGCTCAACATCCAGAAAACTAAGATCATGGCATCGGGTCCCATCACTTCATGGCAAATAGATGGGGAAACAGTGGAAACAGTGTCAGACTTTATTTTTCTGGGCTCCAAAATTACTGCAAATGGTGATTGCAGCCATGAAATTAAAAGATGCTGACTCCTTGGAAGGAATGTTATGACCCACCTAGACAGCATATTAAAAAGCCGAGACATTACTTTATCCACAAAGGTCCTTCTAGTCAAGGCTATGGTTTTTCCAGCAGTCATGTATGGATGTGAGAGTTGGACTATAAAGAAGCTGAGCGTGGAAGAATTGATGCTTTTGAACTGTGGTGTTGGAGAAGACTCTTGAGAGTCCTTTGGACTAAAAGGAGATCCAACCAGTCCATCCTAAAGGAGATCAGTCCTGGGTGTTCATTGGAATGACTGATGTTGAAGCTGAAACTTCAATACTTTCTACCTGATGCGAAGAGCTGACTCATTGGAAAAGACCCTGATGCTGGGAAAGACTGAAGGCAGGAGGAGAAGGGGACGACAGAGGATGAGATGGTTGGATGGCATCACCGACTCAATGGACAATGGTCTGGGTGGACTCTGGAAGTTGGTGATGGAAAGGGAGGCCTGGCGTGCTGCAGTTCACGGGGTTGCAAAGAGTCAGAGATGACTGAGCATTGAACTGAACTGAACTGAAAATCAGTATTATTGGTTTTATAGTTTTTCAAAGAACTTTCTGGAGTCAGAGTTCAAATGTGATGCATCTGGATCCATTAGTGACTTCCTTTGAGCACAGCTTCCTGTAGTGGTTTTATAAGAAGTAAGAAGTCTTTAATAGATTATAATTATTATTATAATAATAGATTATTATTATAATCTCTAATAGATTGTAATAGATTATAATCTGACTGCCCATAAAACTGTCAATCACTGTAAAGTAAAACCTAAACATTCTTCACCAGTGTCTTCATTCCGATTGAAGTGTCTATATCATAGATAAGATAATAGGCTAATCAATAGTTTTCCTTCCAGTCACTAATTTAATATTAGCTTGTGGCCCATCTTGGAGTCTGTCCCTACACACAGTTACTGGCAATTGCATGCTTAGAAAGTACATATTCTTCTCAGTTTGGCGGATGTTTCATTTTCAAGTCCTTCACAGTAACTATTACTTGATCATAAAATGGACATTTAATGACCATATTTTCTTTTTGTGTTCTTCACTTCTTATGATAATTTTAGACCACTGCTTCTCTCACAGTAAGTGGTATTTACTCAGGAAACAGTTTTTAATTTGATTGTTGGATTGAAAGCAAAACAAAAAATATGAAAGAAAATCTGAGCCCACTGAAGAAATTTCATCCTTTCAAAAATAAAAATTTAAAAAATACATGTTTTAGTTTTACTTTAAATTTCTGAAGAAATGTATGGTGATTTCTGTCAATGTTTTAAAATCAACGTAAACCTAAATTTTAGAATGGTTGGTCATAGAAAATTAAGCAAGAAAGACCTATACAAATTGTTCCAGTTCAATCCGTGTACCTCAGAAATAGCTAACGTTCATTCTTTTTCTATCTGACATGACCAAGGTAACTCATCAGCTTGGTGCAGAGCCCAGGAATCCTGATACTGTCTAAATTCACTTCATTGTCTCATATCAACTGGGTTCTTAAAACCTCATTTTGTGAATTCGTAAGAACACATTCTCATCTGATAGCGAAAGTGAAAGTCACTCAGTCATGTCTGATTCTTCGTGGCCCATAGTCCATGGACTTCTCCAGGCCAGAATACTGGAGTGGGTAGCCTTTTCCTTCTCCAGGGGATCTTCCCAAACCAGGAATTGAACCAAGGTCTCCCACATTGCAGCCAGATTCTTTACCAACTGAGCTATCAGGAAGCCCTCTCATCTGATAATATGCTTCTAAATGTTGTGGCAGGCATTAAATGCAAATACTCACAATGAAAGGAATGAATTTTCATTCTCCAGGTTATTTTTCTATTTACCTGAAATGTTGCATGTTTAATCTAAAACATTATAAGTGTAAAGGGATTACCTGACATGTGGGGTATAGACTTTACCAGACCTCTTGAGGAAATGATTCAAGCTGAGTACTGAGGGATGATTCTGAGGGAGCCGCAATTGACGTTACTTGGAAGAATATTCTAGACAGAAAGAAGAGGATAAATAAAATACCTAAAGTAGAAACTATCTTGAAGCTTTCAATGATTTGAAATAAAACCATTATGGCTGAAGCATAATGAGTAAAATGAAAGCAAAGGTTGGAAAAACAGGTGGAAATCATCCTATGCCTGCCTAGCGGACCATGTTAAGGATTCATATGCTACATTTTGTTGTTATGGAAAATCTTTACAACATTTACACAGGAAAGAACATAATACATTAAAAAAATATCCTTCTAGGTTCTATATGTATGATATTCAAAAAGTAGACAAGAAGGATGCGAGGTCATCAGGTAGAAAGCTTCAGCTGTGTCAACCTAAGAGTACATGAGTATTTGCAGGGTATGAAGACAGCAAGAAGTTGGAAAGAAATGCACAAACTTGAATTTTAGTTTAGAGACAGAATAGACTTAGAATGCACTTCTCTTGTTAATGGATTGGAAATGTCTCACTAAAGTTATGTATTTAAGTAACAATATTTCTAACACTGAAGTGCCTTATATTTTGATACTTTCTTCATCGATGTATATAGGAAATTGATTTTCATAAAGTATCAAAGAAACTATTTTCTGAGCTACAAGTCTCTAGTCAATATGAATGAAATAAGCTTCCTTTATGTTCCAATCTTGACTTATTCACTCAATATTTATGAGAACATGGATAACTCATATAACCACATAAATCTCACTTCCACGAGAATAAGATTAACACTCTACACTCACATAAGCCTATCTTAGTTTTCTGCAAGGTAATGAAGGCACTCCAATTAGAAAAAAAAAAAATTTTGATCACATCCCCCAGTTCAGTTCAGTTCAGTTCAGTCTCTCAGTTGTGTCTGACCCTTTGCAACCCCATGAATTGCAGCACGCCAGGCCTCCCTGTTCATCACCATCTCCCAGAGTTCACTCAGACTCACATCCATCGAGTCCATGATGCCATCTAGCCATCTCATCCTCGGTCGTCCCCTTCTCCTCCTGCCCCCAATCCCTCCCAGCATCACAGTCTTTTCCAATGAGTCAACTCTTCGCATGAGGTGGCCAAAGTACTGGAGTTTCAGCTTCAGCATCATTCCTTCCAATGAACACCCAGGGCTGATCTCCTTCAGAATGGACTGGTTGGATCTCCTTGCAGTCCAAGGGACTCTCAAGAGTCTTCTCCAACACCACAGTTCAAAAGCATCAATTCTTCAGTGCTCAGCCTTCTTCACAGTCCAACTCTCACATCCATACATGACCACAGGAAAAACTATAGCCTTGACTAGATGGACCTTAGTCGGCAAAGTAATGTCTCTGCTTTTGAATATGCTGTCTAGGTTGGTCATAAGTTTACTTCCAAGGAGTAAGCGTCTTTTAATTTCATGGCTGCAGTCACCATCTTTAAAATGCACCAAAATATGTTTTAATGCTCTAAAATTAAACAGAGAATGACAATATTAAAGTGTCTTTTTTTTCCCCCCAATTTAACCAGCACAAGGAAAAAAACTGATAACATGCCAAAAGTCCTGGCAGACTCTCAGATAATAAGATCCGTACAAGCTCTCAGAGAATCCAGTCCACTTTAGGGTCCCTTACTTTTAATATGAACAGGCAACAGCCAAGGGTGAAAGAAAGTAAATCCAAATTGAAAAATATAAGAACTCAGGATAGAAAAATAAAAATCCTACAAGTTTCTAGAGAGGAGAAAAATATAACTATATATTGTGCCTATGATTGGTATTCAGAATGACAGGACTTCTCAACAAATAATACTGGCAGCAAGAAAAAATTATTGATGCCTTCAAAAGTCCTAGTTCAATAATACAAAATCTAAAATTTTAACCTGAATTGAAAGTTAAATCTGAAGAGGAGATAAAAATATTTTAGTTCACACAAATTTTGACTAAACTGAAAATTAAATCTGAAGATGAGATAAAAATATTTTAGTTCACAAAATGTTGTTAGCTAAATGCAAAATTAATTGAATTGAAAATTTAATCTGAAGATATATTAGTTTGCAAAAAATTTTCATGAATCATTCTCAGAAATCTTCTGATTTTTGTCTTCTACTTCAATACAGGATTCAAGTGATCCAATGCAAGAGACAGGTAAGGACAAACCCAGGATGACAACTGTACAGGAGACATAAAGAGCAACCAGTCCAAATCTAAGCCATGAAACTGGCTGTCATCACAAAGCTTCCTTCTGCTCTGGTGACCCTGGTTCAGGCTCATGTGCTGATGAAGTTCCCACTTTCATTTCCTGTCTCTGTTTTCAACTGTCAGTTCAGCCCACTGTACTGAAACTTTCTGAGAACTGGAGTTGGCTATGGTGAGCTTAGAATTCTAGGGGAAAAAAAAAAAATCAAGTTGTCTTACAACCACCACCCCCAACCACATCCAGTATCTGTCTCTTTTACAGACTTAACAAGTGCCAAATTGTGTAACTGTTTATATTTCCCAAGGTTCATTCACTGCCTTTACCACCAAATCCCCCTAAAGAAAATTTTTTCATCTCAAGAGGACTCTGAAAAGCATGCTATGATCCAAATTCCAACTAAATTATGTTCAGCTATGATTCTTGTTCTTATGACAATATGGCTTTTCTTACAGAGTTACCTGTGTTTCCTAATCAACTTTATATGTATAAGACTTCATATTTATTAAAAAAATAATTTTAAAATTAGGAAAATTCACTTAGAAAAATATATGAGGTGTGAAGTGTTTAGCATAGTGACATATATAGTAAACTCTCAATAAATCACAAATATACTTGTTATGATTTTATGTAGTTCTTTCATTCCTTGGTAATAGTTATTATTTTGAAACACAGTTTGGATGAAAAATCTTTCAAATAGTCATATAATGACTTGATTATGTAGTACATGTGCCTAAAATGTCCTTTCCCTACCACCAAGAAACACTAGCAAATTCAAAATCTTTGAAATATTAATAATTAAGACCCAAAATTCTATTATTGTCCACAAATAAGTTATATATTCATTTTAATAAAAATATCTGATGAATGACCTTTATAAACATTTTAGTCCATATTCAAATAATTATGTTCATGTAGCACATAAGCAACTATAAAGCAGACAGAAGACATAGTGGGGGAAAAAATAACTGCTCCAAAAATCAAGAGAACTTGAATCAAGTTCTGATTCTGTCACGACCTAATTCATCAAGCTTGGTAGGGTCAATTCCCTCAAGGCAGCAAATTTCTTTCCTGCAACATGAGAGGATTGGACATTGTGCTGGTTTGTGCTTTGTCAACTTGACTAAGATCACAACAAACTGGAAAATTCTTAAAGAGATGGGAATAGCAGACCACCTCACCTGCTCCTGAGAAATCTGTATGCAGGTCAAAAAGCAACAGTTAGAACTGGACATGGAACAACACACTGGTTCCAAATAGGGAAAGGAGTATGTCAAGATTGTATATTCTCACCCTGCTTATTTAACTTATATGCAGAGTATATCATGCAAAATGCCAAGCTGGATGAAGCACAAGCTGGGATCAAGATTGCTGGGAGAAATATCAATAACCTCAGATATGCAGATGATACCAACTTAATGGCAGAAAGCAAAGAAGAAATAAAGAGCCTCTTGATGAAACTGAAAGAGGAGAGTGAAATAGTTGGCTTGGAACCCAACATTTAGAAAACTAAGATCATAGCATCACTTCATGGCAAGTAAATGGGGAAACAATGGAAACAGTGAGAGACTTTATTTGGGGGGGTGGGACTCCAAACTCACTGCATATGGTGACTGCAGCCATGAAATTAAAAGATGCTTGTTCCTTGGAAGAAAAGCTATGACCAATCTAGACAGCATATTAAAAAGCAGAGACATTACTTTGCCAGCAAAGGTCCATCTAGTCAAATCTATGGTTTTTCCAGTAGTCATGTATGGATGTTAGAGTTGGACTATAAAGAAAGCTGAGTACTGAGGAACTGATGCTTTTGAACTGTGGTGTTGGAGAAGACTCTTGAGAGTCCCTTGGACTGCAAGAAGAGCCAACCAGTTAATCCTAAAGGAAATCAGTCCTGAATATTCGTTGGAAGGACTGATATTGAAGCTGAAACTCCAATACTTTGGCCACCCAATACGAAGAACTGACTCATTGGAAAAGCCCCTGATGCTGGGAAAGATTGAAGACAGGAGGAGAAGGGGACAACAGATGATGTCATCACTGACTTGATGCACGTGAGTTTGAGCAAGCTTCAGGTGATGGACAGGGAAGCCTTGCGTGCTGCAGTCCATGGGGTTGCAAAGAGTCAGCCACGACTGACCAACTGAACTGACTGAACTTGACTAAGGCTGGAGAATAAATTTCCCAGAATTCCTTTTTTTGTTATGATTTTAGACTAGAATTACTAGAAGAGCAACTTGCCTGAGATTTGGAAGGTCAGAGGAAATCAGGCCATCACTTTTGGGAGACTATCCTAGACTGGCCTGGTGTTGAGCAGATGTGTGTTTTCTGGTAGACCTCAGCTTATGTGCATTTCCCTCTACTTTGCTTACAGTTCACCTTCCCCACTGCCAGGCCCACCGGCAGGGGCTTGGCTGCAGAATCACAAAGGTAATAGCTACACAGAAGCAGAGCTTCCTGAGAGGCAGCTAATACCATTCAACTCCCTTCCTGCTTTGCCCTATGTGGTCCCTGTTCACAGCCTGAACAGGCTATTATCCTGGATTCCCTTGAAAGCTTCTATTTGTTCACTCACATCAGTGATTAAGGTGGACTGGTTAATGACCTTTTCTCAGATCTTCCAACTCCACTATAGACTGTCACTTCTTCAGTTCCTCCCATATTCTAATTCCTGTAATAAATCCTTTATTCACATTGTACCTATAGTGGCTCTCTTTCCCCAATTTATAAAATGTGATGATGCACTCTAAAGGCTCCTCCAAATCTGATATTCCAGGTTTCTCAGAGTCCATTCAGTACAATATCATATGATGTATGCGTAGCTCAATAAACAGCAGGAACAGGTTCAAGTCCATTCATCTATGTCTAGCAGGCAACAGGGAAGTTAAGCCATGTTGTGAGTTTTCACGTGACTTCCCAGAACACGACGAGTACTGAGTTCTTCAATTTCAAATATATAACCAATAAAAGGATTTACAGTGACTGCATATGGAGTAAGTAGATGCTCAAGCTCACCTGCATAATGGTGTATATTTAGAGCACAAGTGCTTAAATAGGAAATTAAATAAGAAATAACAAATACTTCTATTCATGCTTCTTAAGTATACAAAGATAAAATGGAGACGAAAGGTTTGTTCAGGGGCCAAGGCCACGGCTGAGCCCTCACCCCAACTCCCTCCCATTAGCCCTTTTGCAAAAGCATTTCACTTGTACCTAAAGGCGAACAATATCTCAGAAACTTTTCCAAGCCAATAAATCAAGAAAGCTGGTTTGTTCACATTTTTTTCTTTTCTTTCCTTTCTTGAGGTGAACCTCCCACAGAGAGTTATACCATGTAAAGGATTCAACAAAATGAATGAAAATCTATTTATATCACTCATGGATTACTTTTCTGTGGCACAGTTTCAGTCAACAGTCCTGAAGGAAAAAAACAATATGCGTGTGTCTGTGTGTTGTATAGTTCCTTAACTTTATAATTGCAGCTGTTCAAACATTTATTATTTCATACTACAAAATAAGAAATTCACTGAAGCACAGAGAAGCAGAGAATTCTTCCATCAGTTTAGCATTTGTTCCGGGATTTAAACAAAGTAAATTAAGAATGCATGTGGTTTTCACATAAAGTAGTTTGGCTTCTTCAAATCAATTCCAAACTTATCCCTTTTTTGCTATCTTCTTCAGCTGAAAGCATTACCAGTTCATTTTTTGCATGCCACGTTAATAATAAAAGATTGTCATATTACTTTATAGATTAGAAAAACATTTTTATGTACATGAGATAAACCAACAAGGTATAGTAGAAAAAGACACTGGCTTTGCAGTTCAAAGATCTTTATCACCCGTGCAATAAAGTAGGACTGACATGGGGGATCACAGCTATCCTGAGCCTCAAGTTTCTAACAGATTTTCTGTAAAGCTCAGATAGATCATGTATGTAAAGCTGATTTTTGAAAGGTCTGAAATGAGATAAATGAAGGTATTAAATAAATCTGTGTTTTACAGATGAGGGACAGCCATTAAATTATTCACCCAAAGTTAAATAGACTCATATTAGGACCAGAAATCCAATGTCTTGACTCTGACGGTAATATTCTTTCCACTCCATAACACTGCCTCTCATTCATTACTTTTGTTTAAAAAGGAAAACTTTTTTTTTTAGTGTGAGACACATTATTTTATGTAGAAATTCCAAAAGAAACAAGATATCTTAAAGATGAAAGGCCAAGAGCAAGAGATTAGACTCCAAACATTTTGAGTTTAAATCAGAGCTCTCGTCCTCACTAGCTTGTTGACTGAGTACATTAATTAACGTTTCTGTGGTTCAGTTTCACTATCCTTAAAATCAAGATAGAATTAACATCAACATCATGGGGCAATTTGAAGATTACATAAGTAGACACATGTAAAGCACTGAGAATAGTCTTGATAGAGAAGAAGCATTAAATAATGTAAGCAGTTATTATATAAAGAATCATATAGGGCCATTATGTTAATGAGATTATTATAGTGGATATTATTATACTGAGCTTGCTGTCGATCATAAAATGATTGTTATCCTTAAGAACATCACGGATGAAGTGAGGAAGACAAGCGCAGGATGATGCTGACTTCATTATCGAAACCTGAGCAGAGCTCCTTAGAAGGCAGCTCTGGATTCAAAATGAGCTATACCATTCATTGCTGAAAAGTCCAGAGCTCATGGAAGAATATTTAAATAAAGGTTTGCATTACTTATTTCCTTTTCAATAAAACTGTAGGATCTTTGAAAGGCTTAGAAATGACTAGAAAGTTTGCCAGATGCGCTGTTTTCTGTACATAGAGTTATTTAGAAGTTCAAGTAATAGAAGGATCATTTAATATAATATGTCTAAATACCATACACGAGAAACACAAACATTAGAATGTTAAATGTGGGAAGGGAATTTATAGCACATCTGGTCACACCAATCCTCATCCCCTCTAAAAACTAACTTTCCTCTTCAGCATCCCCTATAAGCAATCTTCTAATAATGAATGCTTTGAAGGACAGGAAAATTTTCACCTCCCAATGAAGTTCTCTTAACACTTGGCAACAATAGACTTTCAGAAAGGTTATTTTTTAATTTTGAATGCTATTTAGTTGCACATCAACTTCTATTATTAGGAACTAATTCCAAGTCCAAAGAGAATAACAACATTTTATAAACAATAAAAGTTGCATACAGGTACTATGAAATTTAAGTTGTTGGACTAATAATCTTTATAAAGTAAGCTGTACTTGAGTATCTTGAGATGGTCTTGACCTTATGGGCCTGAAAAATAAACATCTGAAGCTTGATAGTCATTATCTTTTAATTTTCATAAAAGATATGTGCCATGCTTGCTTGATGTGTCCAACATACACGTTTCATAAATGAATTTTCAGTTTAGTTTGTATAGATATTTGTTTCCTCCCACTCAAAATCATTTGTTGATGATGTACTTCTATTTTACCTCACTCTAACCTACATTTTCATTACTGTTGGAGGAGGTCATCTAGAGGACATGACCACAGGTTGACCTGCAAACTGAACCTGGACAATCCAAGGCTTCTCACCCATTCTCTTGCCTTTGCAGTGTACTCTCTGCCCACCATTCCCATAGCCCAAGCTATTTGAAGGATACAACCTGAGAGTTATGTGTCTTGAGACTATTTGGATGGGATATGTGACTCAACCCTGTTAAGACTTTTAAGATTCTGGTAGCCGAGTGTGAAGATTTACTTGTCCTGTGACTGCTCAAGACAAACCTCAAATGTAAGTTTCTACCAGTCTGAAGTGGCCTGCTTCTCCCTTCAGTCTCTCTTTGCCCTTTATGTAAGCGGGGGGGGGGGGGGGGGGGGGGGGGTCCACTTTAAATTTCACCCAGGGAGCTCCTAAGGCTGAAATCAAAGAACTGGAGAGCCCCCCCTGGAGACTGAAGAAACAGGTCTTGGGAAAGAGATACCTGTGGGGGAAAGTCTGGATTGGCCATTGACTTCTATGTGGGGAGGGCCCTTGCTGTGTGATTACCAGGATGCCCTCCAAAGCTCCAGCTGGTATGATGCTTTTTTTTTTTTTTTTCTGAGAAACTGTTCATAGCACAATGTGGCAAAGAATGGAAATGGATTATTGCCTTGATGGGCTGGCATCTAGTATGGGCAGTTCAGTTGACCACCAATGCCCAGCTAGAGGCTGAAGCTGCAGTTAGAAAGTTGGAAGATATACTTAGGTTAGAGAAGGACGTGTCGTTGTCCACTACTCTACCAGCTTCTTGGTGAGCAGACAAGGTGGGAGCTCAGGATGATGAGCTGGAGCACATAGTGAGCCATTTTGCAAAAGTTGTTTTTCAGCTGGTCAGTCACATCCAACTCTTTGTGACCCCGTGGACTGCAGCACACCAGTCCTTCACCAGCTCCCAGGGCCTGCTCAAACTCATGTCCATTGAGTCCGTGATGCCATCCAACCATCTCATCCTCTGTTGTCCCCTTCTCCTCCTGTCTTCAATCTGTCCCATCATCAGGGTCTTTTTCAGTAAGTAAGTTCTTCGCATCAGGTGGCCAAAATAATGCTATTTCAGCTTTAGTATCAGTCCTTCCAATAAATATTCAGGATTGATTTTCTTTAGGATTGACTGGTTTGATCTCCTTGTAGTTTAAGGGACTCACAAGAGTCTTCTTCAACACCGCAGTTCAAAAGCATCAATTTTTTGGTGCTCAGCCTTCTGTATGCTCCAGTTCTCACATCCATACAACACTACTGGAAAAACCATAACTTTGACTAGATGGACCTTTGTTGGCAAAGTAGTGTCTCTGCTTTTTAATATGCGTCTAGATTGGTCATAGCTTTTCTTCCAAGGAGCAAGTATATTTTAATTTCATGGCTGCAGTCACTGTCTGCAGTGATTTTGGAGCCCATGAAAATAAAGTCTGTCACTGTTTCCGTTGTTTCGCCATCTACCTGCCATGTAGTGATGGGACTGGATGTCATGATTTTAGTTTTTTGAATGTTGAGCTTTAAGCCAGCTTTTTAGCCCTCCTCTCTCACCTTCATGAAGAAGCTCTTTAGTTCCTCTTCACTTTCTGCCTGAAGGGTGGTATCATCTGCTTATCTGAGGTTGTTGATATTTCTCCTGGAAATCTTGATTCCAACTCGTGCTTCTTTCAGCCTGGCATTTTTTGCATGTTGTACTCTGCATATAAGTTAAATAAGCAGGGTGACAATATACAGCCTTGATGTACTCCTTTCCCAAATTTAAACCAGTCTGTTGTTCCATGTCTGGTTCTAACAGTTTCTTCTTGACCTGCGCACAGGTTTCTCAGGAAGCAAGTCAGGTGGTCTGGTATTCCCATCTCTTGAAGAATTTTCCACAGTTTGTTGTGATCCACACAGTCAAAGGTTTTAGCATAGTCAATGTAGCAGAAATAGATGTTTTTTCTGGAATTCTCTTGCTTTTTCTATGATCTACTAGGTATTGGCAATTTGATCTCTGGTTCCTCTGCCTTTTGTAAATCCAGCTTGAACATCTGGACATTTTGTTGCAGATTAAATAAAACTCTAAGTGCTTGTGATAAGGCATGATTGAGACACCAAAAAATGAAACTCTGGAAAGGTGATGAAAGCAATGAGGAAGATGTTGTTGTGGTTGACGGTGAAGAGGGCAAACGGGCCTTGCTAGGCAAAACCTAATTCAGAGGAAAAATTTTAAGTCACAATTACCCTATATCTGATAATAAAGAAATATACTAAATATACTCTAAAACGCCTAAAGGAAAAACTTAGCTTTATTTCTATTTCTTGAAGTTTTAAATCTTATCATGTCATGGATAAAACAGGGGACAGTTTTCAAATATATAGAATGCTACA